>NC_067312.1:2158139-2287374 GCF_020740795.1 Apus apus | reverse complement strand
TTCCCGAGCACGACCTTAAAGCGATGCTTAAGTGGGTGCAGATAAAAATACCCACCGTGACTGTGTCTGGTATTTTTACACGGGAACTTCATAGAATCATAGAATCATAGAATCATAGAATCCTAGGGGTTGGAAGGGACCTCGAAAGATCATCTAGTCCAACCCCCCTGCCAGAGCAGGGTCACCTAGAGTACATCACACAGGAAGGCATCCAGCGGGTTTTGAATGTCTCCAGCGAAGGAGACTCCACAAACCTCTCTGGGGCAGCCATGTTCCAGAGCTCTGTCACTCTTACAGTAAAAAAATTTTTCCTGATATTCATCTTAAACCTCCTATTGCTCCAACTTGTAGCCATTACTCCATGTCCTATCACTGGTCTTCACTGAAAAAAGCTTAACTCCATCGTCTTGACACTCACCCTTTACAATATTTGTAACCATGATGAGGTCCCCCCTCAGTCTCCCTTTTCTCCAAACTAAAGAGACCCACCTCCCTCAGCCTTTCTCATTAAGGGAGATGTTCCACTCCCTTCGCTTCTTTGTGGCTCTGCGCTGGACTCTTTCAACGCACTTCCCTGTCCCTTCTGACTGAGGGGCCAGAACTGGACACAATATTCCAGATGTGGCCTCACCAATGCAGAATAGAGGGGGGAGGAGAACCTCTCTTGACCTACTAACCACACCCTTTCTAATACACCCCAGGATGCCATTGGCCTTCTTAGCCACAAGGGCACACTGCTGGCTCATGGTCATCCTCCTGTCTACCATGACCCCCAGGTCCCTTTCACCTACACTGCTCTCCAGCAGAGCGATGTTGGGGTTAAACTGTGGGACGCGGCAACAGCCGGGAATGGGGAGGCACAGCGCGTGCTGCCCTGGTGGAGGGGGATAGTGGAGACTCTGAAAGCCCAAGAACAGGGCGTAGGACCGCAAGCCACTGCTTCTGCGGAAACCCCTACGGAGCCTCCACTGTTACCCTCAGGGGGATCACCTCCTGAGCCCGTGCCGGAAAATCCGCCCCAACATTCCAAACTTTTGGGTGCGTGTGCAGCGGGTCGTACTCCAGATAACCCCCTAGACCCAGGTCCTATCAACCCGCAGGATGAGCCAGACCTGTATCCCCCCAGTCCACGCGACGTGTGGGCTTCTATAAGACAGCAGGCTCTAAAAGAGGGAGACCTGGACATTGCCGAGAAAATCCCTGCTCCTGTCATGGACCAAGCCCGGGGGGAATCCACAATGGGAAGCCCTGTCTTGTTCAGTCATTAAGGAGCTCCGCTGCCCCGTCACAGAACACGGGCTTTCCTCCCCATGTTTTGCCAGCCTCCTTAATTCGGTGTTTGATATGTATGTAATGACTCCTCGTGATGTAAAGTCTTTAGCGCAGCTGCCACTGACCCCGACTCAGGATTCGTTATGGGACTCAAATTGGAGGAGGGGGCTTCAGGCCCTCCTCTTAACGTATGCGGGGCATAACAAAGCAGCACTGGCCGCGCTTACCCTGGAACACCTTGCTGGCACGGGTCAGCATACAGACCCGGTTCCAAGACAGCTCCAGACGTCCGCGGGAAGCCCTTGAAGCAGTTCGCAAAGAGGCTAGAAAAGCCTTTCTCAAGGTCCCTGACTCACAAAGACCACAAAAGGCTTTTAGCACCATGACTCAGGAACCCCGAGAGCCTTATATGCAGTTTATTGATAGCTTGAAACAGGCTTTGGGGCGTCAAATTGATAACTCAGAAGCTAGGGAAATATTGTTGTTAAAGCTAGCTGTTGAAAATGTGCACAGACACAAGTGCTACAGCCCATGTCACAGCCTCAGCAGAGGGAAGCATCAGTGCCTCAAGCCTTCGCCCAGCAACAGCTGGCAGCGCCGGACTGGACCTGGCAACCTCCCACGCAGCAACCTCACTTGACTCTTCTGTTCATTTACTTTCAACAAATGTTTCGGGATCTTTACCCCCTAATATGCAGGCACTTTTGTTAGGAAGATCATCTACATCGTTGTCAGGACTCTTTGTATTACCTGGGGTCATTGACTCTGACAGTAATGAAGAAATTAAAACCATGGCATGGACCCCATTTCCTCCCTGTACAGCGCCAAAAGGTAGTCGTGTAGCACAATTGATATTGAGTCCTAGGGGGGAAAACACTTCTTCCACCTATGAACCACAGCAAAGGCGGGGAGGGTTTGGATCTACAGGGAACCCACAGATTTTATGGGTGCAAACCACTTCACAAAAACGCCCTATGTGTCAATGTATCCTTATCTATAAAGGACAACAAGTAGCATTAAGTGGAAGAATAGACACTGGAGCTGAGGTAACAGTCATTTCTCAGGCCAAGTGGCCCCCACGATGGCCTCTTGCTGATGTATCTCAAGCATTGGCCAGAATAGGGGGAACTGGCAAAAGCCACCAGAGTACTGAGTTGATTCAAATCCGGAGCCCAGAAGGGGATATGGCCTCTGTGAAACCCTTTGTATTACCTGTCCCTATGGTTTTATGGGGGCGTGATGTGTTATCACAATGGGGGATTTCTGTTCAGGCCCATTTTTAGAGGGGGTCATTGAAGTGCGCGACACCCTCCAGTTAACTTGGAAAGCAAACACTCCTCTTTGGGTAGATCAATGGCCCCTACCACTAGAAAAGCTTTGTGCCCTTCAAGAACTAGTCATGGAACAGTTAAAGAGGGGGCATATGGTGCCTTCCACTGGTCCATGGAATTCACCAGTTTTTGTTATTAAAAACAAACTGGCAGGTGGCGCTTGCTCCATGACTTAAGAAAAACTAATGACGCTATGGAAGATATGGGAGCCCTCCAACCAGGGCTCCCCTCTCACTATGATTCCCAGACATTGGCATCTCACTGTTATTGATCTTAAAGACTGCTTTTTCAATATCCCATTGCATCCGGACGATGCTCCTAAATTTGCCTTTTCAGTCCCAAGCGTCAATATGCAAGCCCCATGACAGAGATATCACTGGGTTGTTCTGCCACAGGGAATGAAGAACAGCCCTGCAATCTGTCAGTGGTGTGTGGCTGGGGTACTTAGTCCTATTCGGGCTGCACTGCCTGATGCATTATTATAGCATTACATGGATGATATCCTCGTGGCTGCACAACACCAGAAAGTCATGGAGAAAGCTCTAGCCCTTGTCACGGCTGCTGTTCCTAAAGCAGGCCTTTGCATTGTGCCAGAAAAGGGTCAGAAAACAACACCATGGAAATATTTAGGTTGGCGCATAAGAGCTCAGACCATAACCCCTCAGCCCTTACAGATACAGGCAAACATTGAGACCCTACATGATGCACAGAAATGACTGGGAACAATAAACTGGGTCCGACCGCTGTCAGGAATCTCCAGGGCAGAACTAGCCCCTTTGTTTGCCCTGTTAAAAGGGGACACTGACTTACGTTCTCCTCGCAGTCCTAGCCCAGAAGCCGCTCAATCTTTACAGAAGGTTGCCACGGCAATAATGGTCAGGCAAGCACATCCATGGGCTCCTGAGTTGCCTTTTCACCTTATTCTTTTCAATCCTGCCCGGCAGCCTCATGCACTAGTATTTCAGTGGGATCCTCAAATGTCAGATCCCCTGCTCATTACTGAGTGGGTCTTTTTATCAAATCAGCCAACAAAAACTATCTTAACCCAGCACGAGGTGTTTGCCTTTTTGATGGTTAAGGCTGGGCAAGGTTTGTTGTTGCTGGCGGGCGTGGACTTTTGCTGTGTCTGTTGCCTGTTACCAGTATTTATCTACAGTGGCTAAACCAGCGGTCAGACACTTTTGCTATGGCATTGGCAGATGATACAGGCCAACTTACATCCCATCCACCTCAGCACAGGCTTTTTACCACTGGCTTTAATTTGCTACCTATGCCTAAAAGAAGCGACCAGCCATTACAGGCCCTTACAGGTTTTACAGGCGGGTCTGGGAGGTCACACAAATCCGTCATTTTATGGTGGGATTCTCAGTCTAATCGATGGGACTCAGACATAACTACTGTTCCCAGATCCCCTCAAATTGTGGAACTAGCTGCAGTTGTTCGGGCTTTTCGAAGGTGGTCTGCTCTGCTTAATCTTATCACTGATTCAGCTTATGTTGCAGGAGTTGTTGAGCGGGCCGAAGCAGCAGTATTGCCTGATGTGTCACGTCCTGATTTATTTCTTTTGGTACAGGAATTGATTTTTCTTTTAGATTGGCGGCCTCACCCCTATTTTATCATGCATGTAAGGTCACACACTTCTCTGCCTGGCTTTATTGCAGAAGGAAATCGACAGGCCGACTTCATGACCTTACCAGGACAGGTGTTGCCAGATCGCATGGCACAAGCTAAACTTAGTCGTTCCTTTTTTCATCAAAATGCAGGAGGGTTGAAACGACAGTCTGGGCTCTCTTCACAGCAAGCATCTAATATTACTGCTGTTTGCCCTGACTGTCAAAGACATTCCTTTCCTTCAGTAGCAGGGGGGGTGAACCCCAGAGGTTTACAAAGTTTACAGTTGTGGCAAACGGACGTTACACCTTGTCCGGAGTTTGGCAGGTTAAAATATGTGCACTCGTCTATTGATGCCTTCTCTGGAGCTTTGTTTGCTCCTTGTCATACAGGTGAAAAGCACGTGGTGTTCGAAAACACCTTATGTGTGCCTTTGCCACCTTGGGCATTCCCTCTCAGATAGAAACGGATAATGGCCCAGCATATGTCCCAAAGACAGCAAATGACTCCTTTGCCTTATGGGGTATAACACATATCACTGGTATTCCTCATTCCCCTACGGGCCAGTCTTTGATGGAGCGATCTCATCAATCTTTAAAGCGCCTTTTGCAACAACAGAAAGGGGGAATGGGGACTGCCACCCCTGAGGAACGATTACAGAAAGCTTGGTATGTTTTTAGTTTTTTAACTTGCTCTTTATTAGATGAAAAGCCTCCAATAGTTGGGCATTTCAATGGAAATGCCTCCCTTGAGGCACCGACTAAAGCTCCTGTGTTGATTCGCGATCCTGAAACAGGTAAGGTTTGGGGACCTTATCCTCTTGTCACGTGGGGAAGAGGTTATGCTTGTGTTTCCACAGAGAAAGGCCCTAGATGGATCCTGGCAAAGAGTGGGAGGCCCTTTCGTGAACCCTCACTGCAACCCACAAACAGCAGCCCCGGCCCTGCATCTGTTCATCAAACACCTGAAACCTCTGACGCTGCTGACGGCTCAGAAATCATCAGAACACTTGGGAAGGACTTTATTCTGGCTCTTATAGCCCTTGGGAACATGACTGGTTGTTTGGTTTTAATAATAATGGGAATAAAGCCCCAAATCCTTTGGGGCAACCCCCTTCCTGAGGAGAATGTATGGATTACATTGGCAAACCTGACCGGACAAGATGCCTTGTGTTTGGCTGCTGCCTCTCCAAGAAACCCCTTTTCCACATGTCTCGTTGGGTTGCCGCTGGACAAACGGCCAGTGCCGGTGGCGCAGCAGACCATGGCCCAGGGCAGTAACCCCGCTAAGGTTTGGGATGGATGGACCCCCTGTCTCCCACGTGCCAAATTAGAACCACAAGAGACTGAGCTCTTGGGGTCAGTAAAAATGGATTTTTGTGTCAAATTTAATTATAGGGGAAAAAAATCAATCTAGAGTACGGGATGTTTCTTCAGCTCACCCCATTTTTAGAAATGAAAGTGTTTGGTGCAATTATACAGCACCAAAACATCTAAGTCCTGTCATGTTCCCTTGCAATTACCACCAGGAATGTGTTTTATTTGTGGAGACAGAGCCTGGCCCGCCATCCCTTCTTACATAAAAGGGGTCCCAGTAGTTTGGGACGCCTTTCCCTATTAACCCCTAACACAGCTATGATTTTACAGCATCGTTTTCCTCTCAGAAGGAGACGTGGCATTCACGCACAGACCCCTGAAGGCGATGATAACCTGAAGTTTGGGTCTCTGGGCCAACGCTGGGCTGCATCCTTTTTTGCACCAGGGGTTGCAGCTGCAAAAGCATTAGGGGTTTTAGATAAGCTTGGCTGCTGCCTTGCTAAACAAACCAATGCTACCAGCAAAGCACTGTCTGGTCTTGTGTTAGATGCTGACAGCGTTCACCATGCCACATTGCAAAGCAGAGCTGCCATCCATTTTTTGCTTTTAGCACAAGGACTCGGTTGTGAAGATTTTGAGGGTGTGTGTTGCATGAACCTGTCTGACCCTTCGGAATCTACACATGCCAGCATCCAGCGGCTACAGGATGGAGTTTCATAACTCCGGGAAGAGGATAATTGGGATTGGTTGGACAAACTTTTTGGGGGGTGGGGGCTGACGGGCTGGTTTAGGAGTTTGGTGAAAACTGTTTTATACGCTTTAGCTGTTTTTATTCCTTTACTGGTCTTCTTGCCCTGTATGTTACAGTGTTTACAAAAGTTAATGATGAACTCAATGAAGCAGGTTCTTTTTGTACAACAGAAAGGGGGAGATGAAGGAGAAATTCTGGGGAGCAAAACTCAGAGCACTGATCAGTTAATGGCAGGAGATATTCTGGCCCCTGTAGGTCGTAAACCATGGGAATAGGATGCAGCTTAAGTGAAGTGGAAAAGCACTGCCCCTGAGAAGCAGACAGTAAGAAGCCGCAGTCAATCTAACTAAGGCTGTGCTAGCAGAGGAATGTGCTCAAGCCTGCGTTTAGATAAGGAAACTTGTGCTCAGCTAAAGAAGCAGCATTTTGACAAAGGCAGCCGATGTGGAGTTATGCTGCGAGCATGACTGGCACGTGAGCAGGTTAAGGGAACCAAGGGAACAGGAACAGGATTCGCGTGGACAGTGAAAATGTGTATAAAAGGCAGCCTGTGTATAAAATAAACGTGGGAACACACACTTCTGAAGCTCTTTGATCAAGTGTCGATCTCAAGCAACAGGAGCATTTCAACCCCAAAGTGTATTCAGAACAGTGAGCAGTTGGTGACAGAAATGTCACTAGTGTTGGTGTTTCATTAGCCTTCCTGGGCAAACATGATCCATCAGAACACCTTGGTCACCTGTTTGTGTGGTGACCTCGTGCCCCATGTGCCAAAAGAAGCCCCCAGGGGAGAGCATCAGTGGGGAGGCTGGGATGTGGTGCCCTGCCCTTGGGAGGCTGAGAGCCTGACCCAGAAACATCCCAGCATTTCAGCACAAAGCTTGTGAGTCAAATCACATTAATAACTGGCCTAATAACAACCGGGCAAAGTTCAGAGCCCAAGCAGGGGGAGGGGATATATTGGAGGAGCCACCATTGAAGCAGTGAAAGGAGTTACAGCCACGTGAAACGTAACCAAAGAAATCATATTCAACAAGAGGATAGAGCCTGATCTTGGGGAGGACCTGGGCTGTGCCCTGCCCAGCCAGGCTCTCTACCAGGCTGCTCTTGCCTGATCTTGGCAGGACTCTGACACCAGCCTGAAATGCACCCTCTGGAGCCTGCCAGGGCCACACCACCTCTGATGTTGGGACAAGGCTCTTAGCTGAGAGCCAACCTATTTCTTCAGAGCAGACTGGGACATGCCTTGTAGGTGATGGAGGAGGCCCTGGGGGCATGACATTCTGCAGGGCTCTGCTGGCTACAGCACTGCTTGGCAAGTGCCATGAGCTTGTCCTCTGCACAGTGAATCTCTCCAGCCTCTGCTGTGCAGTGCCTGCTCCCAGCATCACTCTGTGGGAGAGATCCCTCTGTCAGGCTGCAGCATTTCAGCTGCTGAAGGGACAGATCCAGTGCTCACGGCCAGAGCTCTACCTGCCTTTCAACTGGGCTCTGAAACACATTCCTGTGCCAGCCCTGCTTACAGCCACCAATCTTCCAGCAGATTTCTGCAGGTGAACATGTTTCTAACACAGATTTCCTCAAGTCTTCAAACACAAGAACCCTCAGAGGACGCCAAGAGGAAGGCCCAGCACACTTCAGAGTGGTGCTGGGCTGGTGTGATTGCCCTGCCCCAGCAGCCCCCCAGCCCCTCAGAGCTGCAGAGCTGCCACTTGTGTGACAGTGGCACAGTGGGACAGGGTGAGGCTCAGACCTGCTGTGTGGGGAGGTGGACTTGTGGTCGCTGGCTGCAGGACATGAAGAGTGAGGCTCTGCACTCTGTGAGACCTGGGTTCAAGGTGCATTGGGGAGGTCAGGGTTGCGGCTCATCAATCTTCCTGCAAGAGCTCAGCTCCGTGTTGGGAATCCCTGACGGGGAAGAATGTCAGCTTTGGAGATGAGCCCTGGAGCTGGAGAGCAGGCAGTGGGGTGTGGAGGTGGAGGTCTGCTGGACGGGGGCAGCCCTGGGGCAGCATGCAGGGACAAGCTGGGGCAGCATGGGCTTGTGGGGGCACAGGCTGGGGGCAGCTGAGGGGCTGGGGGTGTGCAGCCAGGCAACGGGGGCTGCTCTGGCCCGTGACCTCACGGTGGTGCTGGGTTCCAGAGGGCAGAGGAAGCTCCTGCCACACAGCACCAGCAGCTGCCCCACAAGCCCAGCCCTGGGGAGCTGCCAGCTCTCCTGCCCCAGGACCATCTGCTGAGGAGCCAGGGCTGAGCAGCCTGCACTCCCTGACTTGGAGACCCTCGTGTCCACTGTGGATGTGGAGCAGGGTCCTGCCTGCATCAGCCCTCAGGCCAGCAAGGAGACAGCAGTCAGGAACCAGCAGCTGAGTTGAGGTGGGAGTCACAGCATGGGAGGGAGAAGATACTCATGGCATGGCACCCAGCTGGCGTTGGCATGGCACCCAGCTGGCATTGTGACATCATCCAGCTGCCATTGTGACATCATCCAGCTGCCATTGTGACATCATCCAGCTGGCATTGTGACATAATCCAGCTGGCACTGGCACAGCATATAAATGCCACTGGCACAGCACTCAGCTGGCATTGGGCCAGCATCCAGCTGGCATTGGCACAGCACTCAGCAGGGCATCCAGCTTGTGCCAGGACAGGACTCAGAGCCTGGGAATGAGAAGGTATCATGACAGAAGTCAGAAAGTTGCAGCAAGCAAGTACCAGCACAGGAGTCATGGCATGGGAGTGAGAAGACAACAGGACAATAGTCATGTCATGGCATCCAGCTGGCAGTGGCACAGCAGTCACAGCAGGGCATCCAGCTTGTGCCAGAACCAGGGTCATGGCATGGGAGTGAGAAGGTACCAGGACAGCAGTCAAAACGTGGCAGCAAGAAGATACCAGGAGAGGAGATAGCATGGGAGTGAGAAGGTACTAGAATCCCAGTGATGGGGTGGCATCCAGCTGGCATTGGGACAGCAATCATGATGTGGCAGCAAGACAAGAGTGGGGCAGCAGTCATGGTGTGGGAGGTGAGAAGGTATCAGGAGAGAAGTCATGGCATGGCATCCAGCTGGCATTGGCACAGGCAGCCCCAGCATGACATCCAGCCTTTACCAGGACAGGCCTCACAGCCTGAGACTGAGAAGGTACCCATGTGCAGGATACATGTCATGGCAGCAAGAAGATACCTGGACAGGAGGTCCTGGCTCACGGAAGTGGGGCAGCAGTCATGGCTTGGGAATGAGAAGGTACCAGGAGAGGAGTCAAGTCATGGCACCCAGCTGTCACTGGGGCAGCATCCAGCAGTCATTGGGGCAGCATCCAGCTGTCATTGGGGCAGCATCCAGCTGTCATTGGGGCAGAATCCAGCTGTCATTGGGGCAGCATCCAGCTGTCATTGGGGCAGCATCCAGCTGTCACTGGGGCAGCATCCAGCTGTCATTGGGGCAGCATCCAGCTGTCACGGGGGCAGCAGCCAGCTGGCATTGGGGCAGCATCCAGCTGTCATTGGCACAGCATCCAGCTGTCACGGGGGCAGCAGCCAGCTGGCATTGGGGCAGCATCCAGCTGTCATTGGCACAGCATCCAGCTGTCACTGGGGCAGCATCCAGGTGGCATTGGGGCACATCATCCAGCTGTCACTGGCAAAGCATCCAGCTGTTACTGGGGCAGCATCCAGCTGGCATTGGGGCAGCATGCTGCTGGCATTGGGGCAGCATCCAGCTGTCATTGGCACAGCACCTACCTTGCATTGGCACAGCATACAGCTGGCATTGGCACAGCATCCAAGTGCCATTGGGGCAGCACTCAGCAGGGCATCCAAGTTGTACTAGGACAGGACTTATGGCTTGGGAGTGACAAGGCACAAGGAGAGGAATCACAACGTGGGACCAAGAGGATGCCAGGAGAGGAATCAGAACGTGGGACCAAGAGGATGCCAGGAGAGGAGTCACAACGTGGGACCAAGAGGATACCAGGAGAGGAGTCACAACGTGGGACCAAGAGGAAGCCAGGAGAGGAGTCACAACGTGGGGACCAAGAGGATGCCAGGAGAGGAGTCACAACGTGGGACCAAGAGGATGCCAGGACAGGAGTCACAACGTGGGACCAAGAGGATGCCAGGAGAGGAGTCACAACGTGGGACCAAGAGGATGCCAGGAGAGCAGTCACAACGTGGGACCAAGAGGATGCCAGGACAGGAGTTATGATCTGGCATCCAGCTGGCCTTGTCACAGCAGTCACAACATGTCAGAAATCACTCCCAAGCCCCTTCAGGCACTGCAAGGTGCTACAAGGTCTCTCCAGACCCTTCTCTTCTCCAGGCCCAACAGCCCCAACTCTCTCAGCCTGTCTCCAGAGCACAGCTGCTCCAGCCCTCTCATCATCAATGACACGTAAATGAAAAACAGAAATAAAAGCATCAACTGCTCAAATATGGTTGTCTTTGTTCCTTCTCTGTACATTTACAAATATTTCTACGAGCCCGAGTGTGTAAGAAAAATACCAGGGATATTCAGAGTCAAATGTCAAAGATGAAGTGGGAAGCAAATGAAGCCGAGTGCTGTGGTACTTGAGCTGAGGAGATCAGTGTCTTTTCCACACAGGAAACACTCACTCTGGGGGTGGGCTTGGTTTCTGAGACCAGAAAAATGTTGCCACCTTAGAATAAAGAGTGAGCCATTGACAGTATGTAAAGAATCTCCAATACTTTCCAAGTCCCATTTGAAAGGTCAGCATCTTAAATGCTGTCAGGACATGAACACACTGAAGGAATGGTGAAGATGGATTCATTGGTTTTCCTCTTTTGGACCATTTAAGATGTGCCTTGTGGTTTTAGTTACCTGCAGTTTTGACCAAGAACCTATTTTGAAGTGGGGAAATAATCGGCTTGAACTGGAGGTTTTCTGAACAAGTCAGAAAAAAATAAGGAACATAAACTTTTGGACCTTGCGGTCACCTGAGCAGTGTCATTTTGGACCTGCAGGACTTCACCACCATGGTCAGTGTGCAAAGGAAGGTCCATTTTCTTCTCTTCTTTGCTATGACCTTCTTCACTGCCTGCCTACTGATCCACCAGTGCCTTGCACACCTGGAATCCACTTCCAGTTGGGGATGTGGTGATGCTGGCAGCCCCATCTCTGGAGACACTGCAGGTCAGGCTTGATGGGGCTCTGAGCAACTTGACCTAGCTGAAGATGTCCCTGTTTCCTGTAGCGGGCTTGGACCAGATGACCTTGGCATGTCCTTTCCAACCCCAGGCATTCTAGGCTTCTCTGTTGCTCTGAAGTTGTACAAGCAGAAAAAGGGGCTTTCACTGGCAGAAATGAACACGCATGTTCTTATCCTACCAAAGATGTGCAATTATGTCTTGATTGTGGCTCAGGGATGACATGTTTTTAGTGAAGGGAACATTGTCAGTGTGGGAAGCAATCAAAAGGAGAAAAGTTACAGGACTGAACATTTCATAGATATGGTCATACACATCAATCTCTTAGAAAAAGTAAAGCCAAATTCATTCTGTTTCAGGACCCAGAGGGTGAATCAAAATGCTCAAGGATTAAGACATACAAAATTCATGCTGTCATTAGAATTTTGCAGACTGCAATGGCACTAGGATAGTGTTTCTGGTAGCACCAAGCCCTTTTCCCGAGGAGCCCCCCCAGCCTTATGGATGCTTCTTCCTAAGCTCCCTCCTTGGCTGCTGCCTGTCCGCAGCCTCGGGAAACAGGGAGACAGGGGGCTCTCTCCCGTCACTCCCTGCTCCGCACCGGGCGGAGGAGCAGGTGAGGGGCTCCTCCAGCAGCAACACAGCTGCAAAGGTCACTCCAGACACCAAGGCCTGGCCCGGGGACGAGGGCAGAAAGCCCCAAACCACACAGGCTGCATTTCCCCAGCCCGCTCCTGCCCAAGAGCACCAACACCCTTCCCGACTGTCCCACAGCCACAAGAAAACTCATCCAGAGAGCGATACCTGCTCCAGATCCCAGGTTCTCCTCAGCAACCAGCACCGCAGCTTCCCCTTCTCACCATGCCCAATGCATTCTCTTGTTTGTTTCATGGTGTGGGGAGCCATCTGGGTTTTCCTGCGGGAAGGGCGGCGGGGGGAGAAGCCACCAGCCGCGTTCCCCTGCCCGGAGGGAGCAGCTCCCCCGCCAAGGGACGCTGCCCGGCACCTGCAGAACCCACCAAGGATTCCGGCCAAGCGGGTCACCCACTGGGCAGCGTTCCATGCAGTTTCTGCCCCTGCCAAGGACTTGTTTCGTCCTCCCCCTGCAGCACGAGAGCTCAGCAACAGGAGGGATGCTGGAACACCGAGTGCTTTTCTGCCAGGAGCATGGGAAGCTGCGGGGCTGTTTGAGCTGCGCCTTCAGCTTGCCCTGGGGACGGAACCCGCGGGGGACGAGGCCAAGGGGACCCAGCAGTAGACCTGCCTGAGCTTCCTGCACTGATGAGACTGTTCCCATTATCTGGGATGGTCTTTCCCAGCTGCAAGAGAGAAGGAGCAGCTACTGCAATCTGCTGAAAGGCTCTGGAGATGGCTGCTGACAAGCTCTGGGGGAAGAGTACATACGTAAGAAGCCACCTTCCCTGTTTGCCATGTTTTCATGTCTAGGATCCTTCCTCTTCTTGAGGTCTGTCATTGATCAGCTTCTCCATGTTCATGCTCCCACCCAGCAAAACCACTCAAGTCCTGGTCTTGGTCAACAGGGAGTCACTGCAAAGTGGAGACAGGGAGGAAGGAGAAGGTAGATGAAATGGTTATGGAAGTTGGAGAAGAAAGGGCTGGAAAAGCTGGAGGAGAGGTGGTAGAAGCTGAAAAGCTGAAGGAGGAGAAAAACATCTGCATTCCAAAGAGACAACAGCTGCCACCAAAAGCATAACTAACTTTTTTTTTTATTATTTTTTATTTTTTGCAATATGATAACAAATTAAGTCCTGCACAATAAATTCTGTCCAAGAAAATGTCTCACAATCTACCTTTGGGGCCCCAATATCTCACAGATGATTTAACACCTATGGGAATACATGGATATCAGTGTTCTTGGAGTAAAGTGTCAAATCCTTGGGTTTGGAGCTGTCACTTTGTCAAAAAATGAAAGAACTGGGGAAAAATAACCTTTCAAATCCTACGTTGACTGTATTTTCCAGTTAAATACTTGGAGCATCAAGGTGGAGAGGGGAGAGTTACAAACAGAGCCAGGTACAAACACCCTGAGAAACTGGTTTTCAGGGTGACTTCAGTGTAAATTCTGTTGTAGGGAGTTAGACAGGACTTGTCTTCTGAAAGGGTGGGTGGCTGCTGGTTTCCCCCAAGGCCTTGCTAAGACGTTCTGTATCCTCTCCTGGTAGGCTCTCTCTTCTTCTCGAGCTGATTCGTCTTCTCGCTGCTTCTCCTCTTCCTCAGCATCACGTGCCTGTTCTCGATGGGCAATCTGAGCCCTGAGCTGCTCCTGGTATTCTTTGGCTTCCTTCAGTTTCCTGGGAATGAGGAAATAAACCCCAGAAACACAACCATTTTGTAAAATCCTTATTGAATCTGTTCCCTTCAACCATAAAGAACCACTCAAAACTCCTCTCAGGGCTTCAGAACAAGCATCACCTCCCACTGCCCAAGTGCTGCGTGATGTTCCTCAGGGAATGAATTGCTCTCTGTTGAAACTTGCACAGCAGACTGCACAAAGAGTGAGTGTGAGGACAAGGGATGAGTGTCAGGTCTTGGTCCTTTCCCAGCTCAGCCTGAACCCCATCTCCATTCCCTCCCTCTGAAGATCAGGAGCTGCTGGCAGCTGCAGCTCTGCATTGATATCCCAGGAAAAGGCTGTCAGGAGAAATACATTCTTCCCTTCCATGTTGAGACTCATCTCTCACACTCACTGCCCCTCGGAGAAGCAGAGAAGACCACCTGTGTGTTTCTGGCCATCTGGAGCAGGAGTCAGACTCACACAGGTCCTTGAAGATGCCACCAGGCTAGTCAAGGCTTGTGTGTTAATGCAGCCCAGCTGAACCATCAACACTGACACTGCTGAATGCATCTCTCCTAAGCAGAGCACATCCAAAAAATGCCAGACTGGTTTGGGTTGGAAGGGACCTTATGGGCAGGGACACGTCCCCAGCAGCCCAGGTTGCTCCAAGCCCCATCCAACCTGCCCTTCAACACTGCCAGGGATGGGGCAGCCACAGCTTCTCTGGGCAACCTGGGCCAGGGTCTCACCACCCTCACAGCAAAGAATTTCCACCTCATGTCTCACCACAATCTCCCTATCCCAGGTTATAATCCATCCCCCCTCATCCCGTCCCTCCTGTGCCCTTGTCCCAAGCCCCTCCCCAGCTTTCCTGGAGCCCCTTCAGGCCCTGGAAGGTGCTCTAAGGTCTCCCCTGGAGCCTTCTCTTCTCCAGGCTGAACACCCCAACTCTCCCAGCCTGGCTCCAGAGCAGAGCTGCTCCAGCCCTCCCAGCATCTCCGGGGCCTCCTCTGGACTCTCTCCAGCAGCTCCATGTCCTTCCTGTGCTGGGGACCCCAGCCCTGGCCCCAGCCCTGCAGGGGGGGTCTCAGCAGAGCAGAGCAGAGGGGACAATCCCCTCCCTGGCCCTGCTGGCCACGCTGCTGGGGATGCAGCCCAGGACACGGGGGGTTTCTGGGCTCCAGCGCACGGTGCCGGCTCATGGGGAGCTTCTCATCACCCAGCACCCCCAAGGCCTGCTCCTCTGGCTCTTCTTGATCCATTCTCCACCCAACCTGGGTTTGTGCTTGGGACTGGCCAGATCCCCCACGCAGGGTATGAAACTCAGCCTGTTTCCTTCAGAAGGGTGAGATTCCTGCCATAGCCAGGAGGTTGTCACCACTAAAGCCCTTGGAGAACACCAGAGGTCCTGGGCCTGGTACCTCCAGGGACAGGTGTGGGAAAGGGCAGGAGCTGCAGAGAGAAACGGAGTCAGCAGCATCAGGCTCTCTGCCCTGCTCTTTGCATGACACCCAGAGGAACTTCTCAGCTACTGCGTGTGACTCTCTCCTCATCCTGAGGAGCTGGGAGGGAGGGAGAGCCCCGGGCAGCTGGGGTGGGAGCAGGGGCTGGAATTTGGGTGGCTGACAAGAGGGTTGTTTAAGGGCTGTGTGTGGCTGGAGTTTAGCAAGAACACTAGTTGCCCTGTGTAAGTCATGAACTAACCTTGCATTAACCCTCCTCCCACTCCTAAGAACAGCTCTGACTATGAGGGGATGTCTCTAATAAACGTGATCCATGGAAGTCACAGGATGGCGTCACACAAGAAAATCACCTTGCATATTTCTCCTCTTCTATGTGGTTGAGTTCTGAGATGGCTTCATCTAATAACTTCTTCTCCTGAGCGAGTTCTTCCTGCTCCTTTACATTTCTCTGCACTGCAAACACACACACAGCAACAAACAACACTTGCAGGAGGTAACAGCACTGCTAAGCTTGAAGGGACAGTGAGACCACAGTCAAGCCAAGCAGCCTGAAGAACAAGGCTGAGTTTTGCTGCTTCTGGAGAGGCACACAAAAAAATAAACTGGCAAGTGTCTTCTCAGCTTTTCATCCTTTTTTTTCACTCCGAAAAGATGTGACATTCAGAACTTAAGAACAGAGCTGCTAACACTCACCCTTCTGCTCTATCTGCCATTGCCTTGTGTCCAGGACATCCTTTAGCAGCTGTCTTCTAGCCTCCTTCTCTGCTCTCATTTTCTCAGCCTTCTTGGCCCAAACCTTCTCCATCTCTTCCTTGTGAGCCTTCTCTGCTTCTTCTTCTCGCTGTCTCTCCTCCTCCAGCTGTTGAGCCAGGTGTGCCAGGTATGTCTGCTGCTCCTTGAGCAGCTCTTGCTGCAAACACACCAACATGTGCAGATCTGAGGAAATGAGTTCCAAAACAAGGGCTGGTTTCTGGACCAGGTGGTAACTGAAACCTCAGAACCCCGTCCCAACCCCTGTCATGGGAAAGCTGTGGAGAACCTTCTTCCCGGCCAGTTGACAGTGCCTGGCAGGGCCAGAGCAGAAGAAACAGAGCGATCCCTTCCCCAAGAGCAGCTCAGCTGCCTCAAACACACACATTTGACACAGATTTTCCACGGCTGACCAAGCTACTTCCCCCCTCACCTGCATCAGAAGCCTTGGGATCTAGAAAGATAATCAATCAACCCAATCAAAATAATCCAAAAGAAAAAGAACAACCATTCACAATAAATAATAACAAATACCACCTCCTCTGATTTTGTGCCAAGGTCTCGTATCAAGTTGATACAACTTTGATAACCTACATGAGCTTCTAAAATACCTCAAGCAGATGAATGACTGCAGCTCCCCTTTTCAAGTCACCTAGAGACTTCTTTTCACCCTGAATTTGGACAATCAACTCAGGAAGTGACAGACACATCCATAGTTTCCTGGCATCTCCCAGATACTTTTGCACAGCATGATTTGAAGTACTCCCAGTAGTTCTGAAAGATCATGAGCTTCTTCAGAGAAGGAGAAGCAACAGGCTACACCAAAAAAGGAATCAACTTGTTCAGAGCAAAGGGGTTGATCTGATCTCATTTACCCTGTGCAGCTCATGCAGGGCCAGAAAATGAATCCAAATCCCACAACTCCCTAGTCAACACCTCCAGCCCTTACCTTTCTTTTGGTTTTCTCCTCAGTGTCTTGCTGGGGTTCCTGAAGACATTTTTCCAAGATCTTCAACTCGAGGGCAAGTTCATCTTGTTTTTCCTCATGAAGACGTTTCTGCTTCTCCTGGGCTGCACTGAGCAACATATCCCTGCATTCCTTCTGCTTCTGGAGCTTCTCCTTCTGAAGTTGCTCCTTTTCCAGCTGAAGCAGCTGCTGCTCCTCTTCCTACAACAGCAAAAATCACCAGTGTGTAAAATCATTGCTTAACTTCAACCGAAGTGATGACTAGAATGAGTTGAATGAGAAGACTGAAGAGCAAAGGTCAAGATTTCAAGCCTTTCTTGCTGCCATTGGAGAATTATTCTCAGACCTTAAACCTGCTAAAGCATGAACAGTTCAGCATGATCATTCATCAGAATTCAGGATTTTCCTCTTTAATGATCCCCTGCACTTCAACACCAAACCAAAGGGTTGCCTGATGCACTCCAAATGTGTCAAGCAGAGAGACAGAGTCATTTCTTTAGGGGAAATCAATAGCATGGCAGCACATGGGATCTATTTCCAAGTCTGCTCATGCAGAGCCATGAGCTCCTCCTGGTTCTGCACATTTTATCTGTGCTGGGTGGTCAGATCTGGCACAGCATCTCCAGTGGATGGGAGGCTGCAAACAGTAGCTGTATCCTTAGATTCTGATGGGCAGTTACTGAGTTTCAAACTTCACGTTCCACTTGGTATTGGAAAGAACAGAACAATGGACAGTGAAACTGAATTCTTAAGAAAGGAACAATAAAAAATATTCCAGATCCAAAAGATAGTCAGTATTAGCTGGTGTAAAAAACTAAATCCTGAAATAGCAAGGAACCTGTGGCTGCCCCATCCCTGGAAGTGTTGAATGGTAGGTTGCTTTAAAACCTTCCCATGTCCCCACAAAGGCTCTGAGAGGCTTCAAATGCCAGAATCCTTCCCGTGCTCCATGGGAGAAGATCAGGTTCCCTCTGCAAACAGGAACACATCTTCCACAGGAGCCTTAGGAGGGGCCTTCTCCAGAACCCTGGCTTGAGAAGGATCTGGAAATTACCAACAACTGAGCTTCTTCCTCCTTCAGCCTCTTGGCCTCCTCCTGCTGAGCGCTGAGCTCCGCTACCTGGGCACTGAGCCCCTCCCGGACTTCCCGCTGCTGCTCGGCCAGTCTCTGCATCTCCATCACTGCTCTCTTCTCCTTAGCAACCTGTCCTCTTTTCCAAAGGTCAGCAAACATCTGCTCCTCCTGCTGCTGCTGCTTTTCAGCTCCTCCTTCAGAGCTACCTGGGCCAACCGGTCTTCACACACTTCCTGCTGATGCTTCTTCATCAGCTGCAAGCGAAGCTCATCGCATTGTTGTCTGAAAGGCAAGAGGGCAGGTGAAAAAAGAAACAAACAGGCTTAAATAAGAAGCAAGTCTGGAGTTGTTTCAAGGATGGAGGCTCCCAGATCATCACTGCTTGGAGGACAAGGGCTCAGGAAGCCACATTCTCCACTGACTCCTTGGGAGGCCTAAGGAAGCCCAGAGAGGCTGAATTGAGGGAGATTTTGACATTGCTGAGTTGAAGAGCAGGTCCTGCATTTCCCTTTGTAACTTAATCTAAATAGACACGGGGGAATGGATTAGAAGTGGAAGAGGGGAGATTGAGGTTGGACATGAGGAGGAAATTCTTTGCTGTGAGGGTGGTGAGACCCTGGCCCAGGTTGCCCAGAGAAGCTGTGGCTGCCCCATCCCTGGCAGTGTTGAAGGGCAGGTTGGATGGGGCTTGGAGCAACCTGGGCTGGTGGGAGGTGTCCCTGCCCATGCAGGGGGGTTGGAACTGGATGATCTTGAAGGTCCCTTCCAACCCAAACCAGTCTGGGATTATGATCACCTTGTTGTTCAATTGCCTCTTTGTATTTACTTAACCCCAGTTTTCTAAGATACCTGAATTGCTGCTCTCGTTTTTCAGCCACCAGTTGTTGTCTCTCTTTTTCTCTCTTCTCTCTCAGTAATTTTGCTCGTTCCCTCATTTTCTGTTGTCTCCCCTGGACTGTTTCTTCAAGTGAATCAATCTCAACAATGTACTGACTTTCCTCTCCCTCCAGAAGCTCACGAAGCCTGGAATGACAACATGGAGATAAAAGCCAAATCAATCTCTCTGTTGAATGATGAAGTTGTATTTGATTTGCTATAAGTGCAAAACAGGTGCTGGGGCTCCTTTCAACACCTGTTGTGCCCATGGAGAGGATCTTACACCATCACAGGAGTCATTCTGTCCTGGCACAACTGAAGCTGCTTCTCTTCCAAACCCATTGCCACTGCTGCTTTAGTCCCCCAGGAAACAAATTCTTCTACTTCCCAGACTCCATTTGTCACCAGTTGGCGTCAAGTTGAGCTTGTACTGTTGTTTCCCTTCAGCATAAACCCTCCCTGGGCTTTCCCACCCTTTTCTAAGTTTATTTTCTAATAACCCTTTGTTATTTTAGCATCACCCCATTAACCACTTCATCCTGAAAGAGCTTAGATGAGAAAATTTGATCAAATTAGCCCTTTTTCAACACACCACCATTCACCTCTCTAGTAATCCTAGCAGTAAGAAACCTGGGCTTAAAGAATCCAGAAACCCACTCATTCCAGGGCTGTGACCTCTGGGAAATCACTCTCACTTTTCTACAATGATATGTGAGCAATAATTAAGAGTAGCAGAGCCAAAGGTTAATTCTGGACACTGAATTGCAGTCTCTTCATGCACTGAGCAGAGGCTCCTTGCAAAGGGATTTTCAGCAGCTCCATAAGAACAAACTTCATGGAGCTGAACCTAAAAATCCTGCCCCTGTGGAGGAAAAACCCCATGGACATGCTGGGGGTTGACTGGCTGGGAAGTGGCTCTGCAGAAAGGAACCTGGGGGTGCTGGCAGGGAAGCTGGAGATGAGGCAGGAATGCACCCCTGGGGCAAAGAAAGGCCAAGGGTCTGAGGGAGAGCAGGGCCAGGGAGATGATGCTTCTTCTCAGCACTGATGAGACCTCACCCAGGGTGCTGGGTCCAGCTCTGGGCTCCCCAGCACAAGGGGTATGAGCCCAGTGAAAGTCCATCAAGAGGACTGAGGGACTGCAGCAGCTCTCCTAAAAGGAGAATCTCTCCTGGACAGGTGAGAGAGTTGGGGTGTTCAGCCTGGAGAAGAGAAGGCTCCAGGGAGACCTCAGAGCACCTTCCAGGGCCTGAAGGGGCTCCAGGAAAGCTGGGGAGGGGCTTGGGACAAGGGCAGGGAGGGATGGGATGAGGGGGAATGGATTAAAACTGGAAGAGAGGAGATTTAGGATTTAGATTTTAGGAGACATGAGGAGGAAATTCTTTGGTGTGAGGGAGGTGAGACCCTGGCCCAGGTTGCCCAGGGAAGCTGTGGCTGCCCCATCCCTGGCAGTGTTGAAGGGCAGGTTGGATGGGGCTTGGAGCAACCTGGGCTGCTGGGAGGTGTCCCTGCCCATGCAGGGGGGTTGGAACTGGATGATCTTTGGGGTCCCTCCAACCCAAAGCACTCCATGATCCAATGATCCATGTTTTCCCCCCAACCATTCCTCCAAGCACGCACTGCAGTGAAAACAGGGCAGATATTGGTATTAATTACCTACTTGTTCCCTACCTCTCTCTTCTCTCATGAAGCCCTGCCAGATATTCCTGCATTTTGGCATCCACCTTTCTCTGCACAGCCTCGTGGAGCCATTTGTGTTGGTTGCTTTGGTGCCACTTGTAGATGTTGCAAAACTGGTGGAACTCCCTGGTGAAATCAGAATATTCCTGTTCCTCCTTATCCTTCTGCCTCCGGGCAAAGACAAAATGTTCACTTGATTGATCCTTTGGAGGCTTGGCCCTCTGGAAGAGACAGGAGATGTCAGTGGTCAAAGTATCATCAGTTCCTTTGGGATTTGATTTAGTTGGATATATCAGCAAAATAAGCACAAAACACCAAATGAGGAGAGTTCAGGGCAATTCGTTAGGGGTAATTTCCAACAAGCCTTGCCTGGAGAAGCACACCACCAGTACAAGAACACAGCTGGTTTGAGTGGGAAAGGACCTTTCAGGCTAGTCCAACCCCCTGCAGAGAGCAGGGACATCTGCAACTAGATCAGGTTGCTCAGAGCCCCAAGCTGAGCTGGGATGTTTCCAGGGATGGGGCATCTCCCCTCTCCAGGCTGAACACCCCAACTCTCCCAGCCTGGCTCCAGAGCAGAGCTGCTCCAGCCCTCCCAGCATCTCCGGGGCCTCCTCTGGACTCTCTCCAGCAGCTCCATGTCCTTCCTGTGCTGGGGACCCCAGCCCTGGCCCCAGCCCTGCAGGGGGGTCTCAGCAGAGCAGAGCAGAGGGGACAATCCCCTCCCTGGCCCTGCTGGCCACGCTGCTGGGGATGCAGCCCAGGACACGGCGGTTTCTGGGCTGCCAGGACAAGTTGCCAGCTCTGCTCCAACTTCCCACCCACCAGAACCCCCAGTCCCTGTCTCCCATCAGGACCCCGCAGAGCCCTTGGGCCCCTCCTCAGCGTAGCAGGGCAAGGTTCTCTCACCATGACCTGCTGGTGACGTCTAGTGGGAGCAGAGACCGGGACAAGGGTGAAAAATCCCAAGTGAATCAGCAGATAAAAGGGGAAAAGAAGAATTCCGTGGCGAGAATGGGTTCCCTCTGCCCGCAGGTTGGTGGTCGCTGCGTGAAACCCAGCACATCAGCCCCCTGGGCAGGCCCCTGGCCGAGGTCTCCTGTGGTAGGTGTCCTGCCAGGTGGACAGGCTCCAGAGCTCTGCCCAAGGCAGAGGAAAATGAGATACAAAGCCTTGGCTCTGCAGCAGTGGCTGCTTCAAGTCCGTCGCACCCCAAAAAAAAATCAGAAGGAAAAGCTGTTGCTGAAGCTTTGGAGCCCAGGAACACAAGCCCTGCCGAGAACTGGGCTTTCCTGCAGATTAGCAGGACTTGGCTGATAACAAGGTGAAAGAAAAAATAATAAAAATGATCCCAAAGGTAGAAAGGTCCATGTTTCAAGTTGACTGTAAAGCTTGTTCTCGTCAAAGTGAAATCTGCAGTTTGTGGGATCGTTGCACACCCAAAGGTGTGTGCTACAGAGGATTGACACACTGCACTGGAGCTGGAATCCCTTGAGTTTATTTCAGGAGAGACTTCACCATCATCCTACTGTGCCTTATGGAGATGTTTGGGAGAGGGAAACAACCCCACAGCAGGAAACTCTGGATTTTCCTCCTGAGAACACTCATCTGTAACTGTTGGGAGGGCTGAATTTCTTGGGTTGGTAGAATTTTGCCTAATGTTTTCAGGATGTTTCATGGAAAATGGGGGGTTGATCCTCCAATCCTCTTATTGAGGTTTGGTTTGTGTGTGTGTGTGAAGTTCCCTCCATCAGCTTTGAAGAGGCTTCCTGCTGGAAAAGCTAACTTGAGTCCAAATGATGGATGTCTTCTGACTTGGAGCTTATTTGACATGAATGTTGTGTGAAAAATAGAGTCTCCTTAACTCACGTGCTAAACGGGATCCCTGCTGCTGTGATGTTCTACCAGGGTTTCCTGACTTTAGGAACATATATATGTGGGATACGTACATAACAGAAGGTCTGTCCTGGGTTTGCAGGTTTGGATTCTCCTTCCTGAAACCTTTCTCTGTGGAACAGCCCATAAACCTTCCAGGAAAAAAACCCATTTGACACTCAGCTGTCAACGACTTCACCAAAGCCAGAGCTTTAGATGTGGTCCAAAATTTCAAGCAGCTTGAAATGGAAGAAGCCACAAAAGGGGATGGAGTCACCTCTCAATCCTCTCCCTCTTCAGGCAGATCATCACAAAGATACAGCTCGTGTGGCTGAGTCCTAATGATGGGGTGAAGTGGCTCCTTGGGCTCCATCTGCTTTGGCTCATCCACAGGAACGCTGAGGTAGGCATGAGGGAAGGGCTGGGAATGGGTGGTGGGAAGCACCAGGGGATGAGCTGGAGCAACTCGGCAGAATCTGTGGTGGGAAAATCCAGCAAGAAGAGTAGGGCCTTTCTGCTGGTGGGGGAAGTGTGAGAAGTTTGTTGATATCAACTGATGAACAATTCCCCCTCTGTGCAGAAGAAACCTTTTACTTCTTCTTCTAGAAGAAAAACAAACCCATTTCAAGGGAACCAAAGTCATCCTCAACCCTCATAAAAGAGAAAACTTTTCCCTGTTCCTTTTGTGTGGGATTGTGGTGGCTGCAGTTGGGCACATCAAGTCTCTTTCTGCTACAGGATCAAAAGTCCTTCTCTTTGCTGGCAGATGCCCTGGGGTCCCCTGGCTGGAGCTCTCAGAAGTTCCTCTGTGGTTCTGAATTCCCCTCGGGGTTCCTCACTGGTCACACTCCAGACCATTTTAGGTTCCTCTGGTCAATGCTCCTTTCTAATCCTTCCTGCCAGCACCTTCAGGCAGTCTTCAAAACTACTTGTCTCCTGGGTTTTCTGTCTTTTGGGTACTTTTGTTTATTTTTTGAAGGGTTTGCTGTGTGCTCAGAGCCACATGACTGGCTGAGTCAGGACCAGGGCCAGGGGAGTCACAATCAAGAAAACTGGCAGCTAAACCAGTCTGGGGCAGCTGGAGCTGTAGAACTTGAGATAGTGTGTCCTTTAGGTCAACTTAGCTCATTATCATGTCATTATAATACTAAAAATCATCCCCCCAGGTCAAAAAGACCCCTGCCCAGATGAAGACCCTTCCCCTGAGCATGTGTGATAGCAGAAAGAGTGATGGAACCATGTTATAACTCTGTGTAAATCACCAACCAAGCACTGTAAGGAGGATGGACTCGGAAGCTTCCTAAATTCATAATTTTGTGTATGGACTCGGAAGCTTCCTAAATTCATAATTTTGTGTATAAATATCTCATGACAAATCTCCTTGGGTGTGCTTGATTTGTGGGAAGGCACCAAGCCCCCAGCTTTCTACAAACCTGCAATAAATAACAATGTCTCCTTCCTAAGCACAGTCTCTCTGTGTTTCAGGAGGGATCTTCAAATGGGAACACTGGTGTTGGGACAACATTTGGAGAGGAGTAATTCTTAAGGTTTCATCAACTCTGAGCTTCATGGCTGGGAAATGTAGAGTTGGAGCCCAGGAGCAGCTGATCAGCTTTCAGATATTAGGAGCTGAGAAGAGAGCTGCCAGTTTTTTGAGTGAAGACACGAGGAGGCTGATGGGACAGGTCCATGTTTGGCCTTGGCTGGTGGTATCAGCTGCATGCACGGTTTGTGCTTGGTCATTGTGGTTTAAATGCAGAAGAGCAAAGGTCAGAGCCCTCCCCTGACCACGTCTGAGCTAGTCCTCATCAGACAAATGCTCTTTGGGAGTAGGAGAGATCAGCTGTTCCCTCTCCACGCCCATGGGCACGGAGAGATGTTGTTCTCCTTTCTTTCTCTCAACCTTGAAAGAGCAACGAGTGCCCACAAAAAGGGAACACAGTGAATAATCCCAGCCTGAGATCATCATGAACATAGACAATGAATCTTAGGGCTGCCCCACTAGTGCATTTACAGTTTGGTGGCTCCAGCCATTTAAAGCTGCCTGTGGTTCCTCCCTATCTCCCTGTCCCAAGAGCTGACCCAGCAGTGCTCTCCTCAGCAAACTTCTCCTCCTTCATCTGCTTGAGGGCTGGAGCGTGTCCAGAGAAGGGCAAGGGAGCTGGGGAAGGGGCTGGAGCACAAGTGTGAGGAGGAGCAGCTGAGGGAGCTGGGGGTGTTGAGCCTGGAGCAAAGGAGGCTGAGGGGAGACCTGCTGGCTCTGCAGCTGCCTGAGAGGAGGTTGGAGCCAGGGGGGTCGGGCTCTGCTCCCCAGGAACAAGGGATGGGACAAGAGGAGATGGGCTGCAGTGGTGCCAGGGGAGGCTGAGATGGGATCTTGGGCAGCATTTCTTGCTGGCAAGGGTTGTCAGGCCCTGGCCCAGGCTGCCCAGGGCAGGGCTGGAGTCCCCATCCCTGGAGGGCTTTCCAAGCCGTGTAGATGTGGTGCTGAGGGACATGGGGCAGGGGTGGCCTGGGCAGGGCTGGGGGAACGGTTGGACTGGATGATCCTAAAGCTCTTTTCCAACCAAAACGCTTCTATCATTCTCCTGCTGAGTGTCCAACCCGCTGCTGCGGCTGCGCTCCCGCTGCTGGGAAGAGCAGGAAGCGAGGATGCCAAAGCACGGGACGAAAGGAGACCCTTCCCTGCGGGCCGCCAAACCCTGGGAGGCAAATTCCGACGGAAACCTTTTTTTTGCCTACAGTGAGAGCTTTTCCCCCCCCAAAAAAAAAAAACCACCCCCGGAAAGCTGCAGCACCACCCCCCAACCCACACCCACCCGCTGAAGGCAACGCGACCGGGCTGTGACGTTGTTCCCGGTGTTTCCCACCCCCCGGGGGCGGCCCCAAAGGGCACCCGAAGCTTTTCATTCCTCGCCTGCTCGGGAGCTGCTTCCCTCTCGCTCCACGCCATGGACTGCGGCGTGATCACCTCTAAGAGCGTCCTGCTGCTGCTCAGCCTCGCCTTCTGGGTACTGGGGTAACTGGGACACCGGGGGGTGGGATGGGGATGGGGTGGGGACCCAGACCCGCGTGGGGTTCCCGTGGGGTTGGTCTTTCCCGGGTGTTGGGTGCGATGAAGGGCTCAGGACGAGGGGGGACGTGGTGCCGTGGGACCTGCCCGTGTCCTGGGGGGTTGGGGGTTTCCAGAGTTCCTCCAGATCCCCCACCCCCGTGCAATTACCCATTCCTATAGGAAAACCTTCCTATCTCTCTATAGGAGGTGTCCCTGCCTGGGTGGGGGTGTGTGTGTGTGAAATTCCATGACCTTTAAGGTCCTTCCCAACCCCCATTTCCAGGGTTCTGTATTTTTGTAAAGAACAAGAAGATTTGGGATTTGAAGTTTCTGGCCAGAGCCAAAAACCCGATGTTGGAATCCAGAGCTATTTTTTTTTGGTTTTTTTTGGGGGGGAGGTTTAATCTGGTAGCATTTTGAGTGGGGTTATTAAAGCAACTCAGAGGCTGGTTTTGGGATGGGGAAAGAGTGGAGCTCACCCCCCAGTTTGGGGTGAGGGATGGTTTTGGTTTTGGGGGGGGTGGAAACCAGCTGAGAACTTCGTTTTGTCTTCTAATCACTTCCTCAGTCATTAATTAGGAGCAATGAAACGGGGGGGGGGGGGTGTAAAAACGGAGGTGGTTGTAGTTTTTAACCCAAGCTTTGTTGGTTGGGGAGCTCGGTGTTGGATGGGGGGACTTGGGGTGGGTGGCTGCTTTGAGGAGCTGGTTGTTATTTGGGAAGAAGTCTCAGGCTTTTTCCCTGCTTGGGGAATTCTCTGTAACCCCCCCCCCCTGCCCTGGGTCACCAGGCAGGGAAGGGGCCCAGTTAATCCTCATGGATGTGGTTCCTGTGCTCAGGTCTGCGTTTGGAGCTCTTGGGGTGTTTTCAAACCAGCGTTGTCCCCTGGAGGGATGAAACCCCGAGGTCTCATGGGGTGTTGTGCCTTGTTTGGTTGGGGTTTTTTTTTGGAAATGTGGGACTTGTTGGTTGGAGCAAGGAGCTTGCCCTGCTCTGTGCCTCCTTTTTGGGGGCTCAGCATGTTGCTGTGCTGTGTGTGTTGCAGGTAACTCTGGCACCTCCAGCCTGTCTTTACTGCTGGGAGTCCTGGAACACGATCTCCCCCTGTTCCTTTGTCCTGTGGTGGTTTCTTTTGAAATAACACCAGAGAAACATTGAAAGGGAGTGTGTGGAAACCCCCTGAGCTTCAGCTCAGGCGTCCCTCTCACTAGCATCATTGCTTAGGTCTTTAAAAAAACAACTTCCTGTCCTCCTCAAACTGTCTCTGGGACTTTTTCTTCTGCTGTGGGGGAATCTCCCTGATCCTGATTGCAGCTGGTAGGTCATCTGGATCCACAGGTGATCAGTAATTAGCCTTCTGCTTGTCTGCAGCCTCTAAATTTGGGGTGACCCCAACCAGCCCTTTGTTTTTCTATCCTGTGAAGAACAGTGGAGCCTCATGGCCTTTCAGCTGCCTCCACCATTACATGTGGTAATCACATTCCTGCAGCAGAACCTGGAATTCAGGTTTTAGGAGGGTGGGGATAGGAGGAACCTGAGTCTTTCCAGCTCTTTCAGAAGTTTTCTTCCAGCTGAGGGTTCTCCCCAGGCTGCACATGGTTAGCAATTAAAAGATCTGCCAAGAGCCTTGGACTTCTTCTCCAAGGAGTTGCCTGGTGCAGCTCCAAGGAGTTGCCTGCTGCAACTCCTGCAGAGCTTGGAATTTGTTCTGGAAAATAATTCACCACCTGCATATTCAACAGCCAGTGCAGTTGTAGTGCTTTGACAAAGGTTCTGAAGGCCAAAAAAAGGCAATGAATAATTCTTTATTGATCTCTGATGGTTACTAGGAGGAGAGAAGAAAGATATTTTTTTTCTCCAGAATGACAAATAGTGGCTTCCTAAATGAGGTGAAAAAGCAACTTCTTTCTTGCCCACTGGGCTCAGCATCTTGTCTGCAGGTCCTGCTGGGGGGGTGAGACTGGGGGGGCTGTGGGGTGGGCATAACCCCCACAAAAAAGGAATTGATTGAGGCAGTTTTAACTACATGGTTACCAAGGGTGGTGCTCTGAGCTGTGGGAGATCTGCCCACCTCCAGTTTTGCTTTTTAGCACCTCTTAATTAGGTCCAACTGTGTGGTTATTTTTTGCAAGTGGGTGTTGGGCTGTTCCAGGTGAGGATTTGGGATGCTGGTTTAACTCCAGTCCCCTAAAAGAGGAAGGATTGGAGGAGGCTCTGATGATCTTGGCAGTGTCTTGGTAGCTGGGTGGGATGTGATGCTGCTTCTGGTAGGGGAGAGGTGAAGTGTTGGTGTTCACTTGCTGGTCCAAGGGAAGAAACTGGGAATCTCAAAACTGTTTGGAGGTTTCATGCTCTGATATTTCCATATAATGTGATCTGAACACCCTCCCAGGTTGCTTTTCTTCTAACTCCCACTTCTTCCATTAGCACCTTGTCCTTGCCCACCTTCTCGGTCACCAAAAAGGCCTCTGCCTCCAGGGGGTGTTTGGCATCCACCAGGAGTTCTGGGGACTTCATCACCAAAAGGCCACCTTATGAAAACCCCTGTTTACCCAGATTTTCCAACCTCTGTTGATAGAGGTGGGCACATCTCAGCGTTGCTTCACTTGCCCAGCAGCAGAGAGAAGGGTACAGCTAAGTTGCTACCTGGGTGGTTTAGGCAGGACCAGTGGATTTGAGAGAGCAGAACTTGATCTGTTGACAGGAACAGGATTGTCCAAGGTGGAGAAGCCCAGGAGAGGGATCCCAGTGCTGGTCCCTGGCAGTGTGTGCTCTGCCTGCAAGTGATGAAGCCAGACTTGGATTTTCCCAGCTGATCTCTGGCTCTCTCTGCACCCACACACACTTGGGGTGCATGGGAGCTGACTACAGGTCCTTCAGGAGTTTTATTGGCTCTTCAGAAGGCCTGGCTGGGTTCTGCCTCTTTGCAGGTGGGAACTGTAGTTCCTGGGTTGGGATTTAACTCCAGATGGTTCCAAGACTCATCCATTGACAGGAGAACAGAGAGGGGCTTTACCTTCTCGTTGTTGAGAATCAACACTTCAAAGCTGTCCCCTATCTCCCTTTTCCACCCTCCATCAGGTGCTCTTTACAAATATCTTTGGATTTTTGATCTAGGAGTTTCCAAGGAGCAGGAATTAAATGTATTTTGGGGTATTAGTGTCAGCTCTTATTTGAGGAGATACTCTTAGTGTTTTGGGCATCCTGGAATATTTGTTTGGTCTGTGCTTAATCAATCTCCTCTGCCCTTGGTGCACCCAAGTCCAAAAGCTACTTGTTTTCAACCTTATCCATAAAGAAAAGTTCCTGCATCTGGGGGTGGTTTGAACTGGCTCATGCCAGTTTGGGAATAGCTTGTTCTGGAGCTCCAGTCTGAGAGAAATCTGGATGCTTAAAAAATACATGAAAAAAAAAAACAAACCCTAGTGAGGAGGAAAAATTTTAATCCCATGATGGGATTAAAAACGTAGTGAACAGCAGAGGTTATGTTGGAATTGATTGGAAACACATTTCTTTTTAAGGATGGAGGTGTTCTCCAAAGAGTCATCACCAGAGGTCTGGGTGGCAGCAGCTCTGTGTCCTGTTTTCTCACCTTTTCTGCAGCTGTTCTTAATAATCCTGCCTGTTGCTGCCTGCTGTGTGTGACAGGGGAGACAGGCAGCTCTGCTGGGTTTGAGTACTCGTCAGGAAGATGGAAGAGCTGTGGAAGTTCTCCTCCCCACTGTGGGTCAAGGAAGTGATGCTGGTGGGCCAGGGGGTCAGTTGGACTCACAGCAACATCCGTGGGAGAAAAAGCTGCTTCATCAAGAGGTTTTTGTTTGGGTTGTTTGTTGGTTTTGGGCACATCCAGCAAGCAAAGCTGTGGTCGTGCATCCTCTGCTGAAAGGGCTCAGGACACGTTTCCCTCTGGGCTCCTTGTTCCTGCCTGTCTGCTGGAGCCATGGTGCTGGGTGGGGTCCTCTGGGACCAGCAGGGCTTAGGAGATGTTTCACCCAGGGTGAGGAAGAAGCCAGCAAGTGGTTTGTTTCTAGCTCTGCTGTGAACTTGCTGCTGAACTGGGAGAGGGGAAAACAGCCATGAGAGCCAGCGTGGTCACCAGACAGGGCTGGAGCCAGGGCTTGGAGATGGATTTGGGCACTTTGGTGTGATCCACCACGAGCAAAGTTCTTCCTGATCTGGAACTACTTGGCCCCAAATCAGGACGCAGAACTTAACTGGCTTTCAGGAAAATGCACTTTGCTGGATGTCTGGGGGCCTCACAGACAAAATTTAAACAGAGGTTGGTGCTTTGTGGTCAGGAAAGAGATCAGCTGGTGGGACACACAGGGTGAGACACTTTACCCTTTCCTGTGTGTTTCCAGGGAACACACTTAGTCTGGTTGTCCCCAGCAGTCCCTGAGGCCATGAAAAGGCTCCTGCTGGATGGCCAGGCTATGAGTCCTGCCCCAAACACACTTTGGTCTCCTCGTGGGTCTGATGTTTGCAGATCCCTGAAACCAGAGGTTGGTGGAAGTGCCTCTGATAGTTACAGCTGCTCCAGAGGTCTCACTTTGTTGCTGCTCTGCAAGAAGTTCAGAGTTTGAGGATGCTTGAGGGGGAATAGAAAGCAGCTCTTCTCTGTAGTTGGTGTATGAACCAGGCATTTCCTTAATAGTCCCCCCAAAGAATGTGGCACTGCCAAGCTGTGTTTGCTTGACCATGGAGCTGGAGGATCCTTCTGCAGTAGGAAAACTTCAACCTGTGCTTCTCCTGCCAGCAAGAGGCACACACCAGCCCCACAGCCCTGCTCCCCACAGCCCTTCCAGCTGGAGACAAGCAGCATTTCAGGGCAGGTTAGAGGCATCTGCCCTGTCACCAGCTCCAAGAAGTTTCCCCAGGCTTTAGGATGAGCTCTGCTGTGGTTCAGGAGCTGCTCTTTGCTGTTGGGTTTGTAGCTCCTGAGGTGGAAGGAGGAGCTTATTTGGGAATGAGGGTGGTTCTGAAGAAAAATATTGAACTAGAGGGTGTTTTGTGTCTGAACTGGCCATTTGGATCCAAACCAGCTTGGCAGCAGCTGGTAACTCCAGCTGAGTGAGGATGGATTTATGCTCACAGCAGGCTGTGTCTATATTTGGGGAGAAAAAGAGTGAAAAGGGTGGTTCTCCTTTCTCCTAAGAGTGGTCCTGTTGGCCTCAGAGCTGCTTGATGCCCAGTCATGTCCAGTAGTAGCAGCACAATGACCCCAAGGCAGAGGTTGAAGCATTAAAAGTCAGATGATTTGGGGTAGGATTTCTGGGATGCAGTGTTTCCATCACCCTCCCAGGAAAGAGGTTTCTCCTCATGTTGAGGTGGAACTTCTTGTTTTGTAGGAGCACTTGGCAACCTAATAATTGAAGATGATATCCTCATCAGTCCTCTGGCTAATTAAAATTACAGGAATACTGGGCCATATCATCCCAGTAAAGTAGATGTTGGATGTGAAGACAAAAGCATCAGGTATTGGGTGAGGTGTTCTGACTTAAATCAAAGATAGTGGTGAAAAAATGGGGTTTCAAGCCTTAAAATTATCTAAGGCTCCTATGAGGTTTTGTCTCATGAAGAGCTAGAAAGGAATATTTGTGCTGGCCCTGGGAAAACCCTTCTTGGTGTGGCAGAAATGCCATTTTCACATCTCATTCTTTCAGGGTTTTTTTGTTGCCTGGAGGATGCATCTTGCTGAGCACACTTGTCAGGTGAATTTGCAGCTTACCCTGCTCTTCTAGTTGTTCCTTTTGACACTGTAGCTTTGTTATGTTGTGTTTAACTGACCAGCCTTTTAAGAATGAAATCCCTTCCTGGTCCATGTGAAGAGACAAAATGGAAAAACAAAAAAAATCAACACTGAAGTTGGAGGATGCTGGGAGAAACCTTCCAAAAATATAGGTCCCCACAAAACCTCCAACCTGCTTTTTAATTTCACAGTCTGGCTCCTTTGCTGTATTTTAGTTAATGTGGTGGGAAGAGGAAAGAAGCCTGTGCTCAGAAATGCAAATCAACACCAGCTTCTGCTCCTAGCCATCACATAAGGTCAACTTCTGAAAAAGAAGGGAAGGTGGAAAAATACCTGTTCTGCCTGACTGGCAGATGCAAATTTTATATTCTTATTTTCTTGTTTCAGAGCAGTTGCAGAGAGGGAAGTTGCAGGGGCCCCTTCTGTGACACTGATAAGGTCTCATGAAGTATTTGCATGGCTAGAAGCCTCTCTAGAAGGGAGGGGGGGGCTCATGGTCAGCAGCACATGAAAAATTCCCCTTCTGGTGGTGGGACAGGAGGTGAAAATCTTGCTGGGCTTGAGAAAATAATTTAAATCTGTCATTTTTCCCAAGGGTGGTTTTGCATCAGTGAGACTGCTCAGGCTCCTCACAGCCACCCAGTCCTACCACCTTCTCTTTGATGGGCAATATTGAGTATTTATGGTGCTGTGTGTGTGTTCTGGAGAGAGTTCCAGCTTGTTATGTATGTTCTTGTGGCAAAGCATCACTATTTCTCTGTTGTATTCCAGGATGTATTTCCAGGATGTATATTCCAGTGCCTGAAGGGGCTCCAGGAAAGCTGGGGAGGGACTTGGGAAAGGGCAGGGAGGGAGAGGATGAGGGAGGATGGATTAAAACTGGCAGAGGGGAGATTTAGGTGAGACATGAGGAGGAAATTCTTTGGTGTGAGGGTGGTGAGACCCTGGCCCAGGTTGCCCAGGGAAGCTGTGGCTGCCCCATCCCTGGCAGTGTTGAAGGGCAGGTTGGATGGGGCTTGGAGCAGCCTGGGCTGGTGGGAGGTGTCCCTGGAGGGGGACAGCCTGAGGGGTTGGATCTAGATGATCTTTGAGGTCCCTTCCAACCCAACCCATTCTATGCTTTATAATGACTATAAAGATATATCAATATATGTATATCACTATATACCTGCCTCCCTGGCCCAGCTAAGTATGGAAGATATGGGTGAAGTCAGCTCAGTGAGTAACTCCCCCCCACCCCAAATTTCAGCCTGAGAAAACCTCCTTGATCCAACTTTGTTTTGGTTCAGCCTCAACAAGGGGATTATTATTTGGACTGAAACAATTTCAGATCTCTGCTTTCTGTCAGAGGAACAGGATACAAAAAGTGTTGGGTGCTTGTGTGGTGGGTCAGACAGCAGAGATGGTCACAGATTTGTTGTTCAGCTGTGAAAAGGGGTTTTCTGGCAGAATTTCCACTTGCCTCACCTCTTCAGCTTGTCTTCTGGAAATCATCAGCTTCATGAGGCAACAGCAGCGTTTCCTGGGGATGTTTGGGGAGGAGGAGACAAGGTCAGGATGTCCTGCTGGTGGACCACAGCAAGGTGCAGGCAGGGGTGTACAGCCCATGGAGCAGCTGAACTGGTTCTTCTGTCTCAGCCTTGCATCACTCCTTGGCTCCTTGCCCTGGGGTTTGTGCCAGCTGCCTGGGGCAAAACTTCTCCATTCCTCATGTGAGCTGGTTTGCACCCAGTAAATCTTCAAGCTGGAGCCTAAAAAAAATGAAGTCATTCTAATATTAATTTCTCAGAATCAACCTGACAACTTTGTATGTAATTGTAGATGTGTTTGAGAAGGTGCTTGGCTTGAAGAAGGAATTATTTGATCTCTTCTTGCCCAACTTAAACTGACCTTTGTATTTGTGAAAGGTTGTTGTGGGTTTTACTTTGGATCCAACAGAAATTAGTTACATCAGGTGTACTTTGTACTTTTGACCTAAGGTCTAACTTCAACATTGCTGGTCTCAATTCTTTTCTAAAGAAATTTCATTGTCATTTAGGAGTGAGCTGAAAGTTTTGCAATGTTGGGAGGGGAAATCCTTCCACTGGATTTTGGACTTGCCTGAAGTCCTGAGAAGGCTTAAAGGGGAGAGCTCCAAGATTTAGGTGCTGAAATATTTCTCCTCTCCACTTCTGAGCCTTTAGCTCTGGGACTCAGCTGCAAAAAATGAAGCAGGGAGCAGATTGTCACCTGAAATGGCTTCCCCTGCTGAGTGACCCTGCTCTTCAGGCTCAAACTCTTCACTTGGGGTTAAAAACCAAGAGTGAAATCGTGGCTGTATCTCAGTTTGGGGGGGAAATGTGAACTTCCTTTAAGCCAGATCTTTACCCATTATTTTGACCTCACTACACTAGCTTTTTCTGCTTGGAAGCAGGAGTTGAGAACTTAGAACAGACCACTTGCTGGCCGTGTTTCATCTCTGACCAGAACCCAGACAATCCTGAATGTTGCAATCAAGAAAGTGCTGGGCTGTGCTTGCATTGATTTGGGCTGTCCCAGGGCTCTGTCACCCTCACCATGAAGTTCCTCCTCATATTCCAGTGGCACTTCCCATGTTCCAGCTTGTGCCTGTTGCCCCTCGTCCTGTCCCTGGGCACTGCTGAGCAGAGTCTGGCTCCATCCTCCTTGAAGCCACCCTGAGATACCTGTAGGCATTGATCAGGTCTCCCCTCAGCCTTCTCCTTTCCAGGCTGAACAGCCCCAGCTCTCTCAGCCTTTCCTCATCAGGGAGATGCTCCAATCCCCCACCCATCATTGTCACCCTCCTCTGGACTCTCTCCAGCAGTTTCCTGTCTCTCTTGACCTGGGGAGCCCAGAACTGGTCCCAGTTCTCCAGCTGTGGCCTCACCAGGGCAGAGCAGAGGGGCAGAATGACCTCCCTGACCTGCTGGCCACACTCTTCCTCATGCACCCCCAGGATTCCATTGGCCCTCTTGTCCACAAGGACACTTTGCTGGCTCATGGATCATTTCCTGTCTAGCAGGACTCCTGGATCCTTCTCCTCAGAACTGCTCTCCAGCAGCTCCACCCCTCACCTCTGTGGGTGCATGGGGTTCTTCCTCCCCAGGTGCAGGACCCTCCACTTGCCCTTGTTGAACCTCACTAGGTGCTTCTCAGCCCAGCTCTCCAGCCTGTCCAGGTCCCACTGAAGTAGAAGTTCCACTGAAATATGAGGAAAAACTTCTTTATGGTGAGGGTGACCGAGCCCTGGGACAGGCTGTGGAGTCTCCTTCTCTGGAGATATTCCAGACCCCCCTGGATGCAGCCCTGTGGAATGTGCTCCAGGGGATCCTGCTTTCGTTGGGGAGCTGGACTGGATGATCTCTAGAGGTCCCTTCCAACTCTGATGATTCCATTAATTCAACCCTGGACCTTCTCATATTTCTGTGCTTTGCTACTCTTGGTTTTGTTGAACTTCTGTGAACTGGCTGCACAGTGATTCTGGTTTTCTTCATTTGTGGTAGCCCTTTACTCACAAGGCTTGTCTTCATTTCTCACAGCTGCTCTGATCTTCATTCTTCATGTCTTTCTTTTGTTTGGGGTCTTAAGCATGCTGAAAATGGGTAGAAAAAAAAAACACCAAAACCATAGAGAGGAGATCAATGTGTCTCTTGCCTGAATCACTTGCAGAAGCATCATGGAAATATTGGGGGCTTGTTTTTTGGAAAACATCCTACAGGAATGGTTTGACTTTGGAAGGCCAGATCTGCTTGCAAAGGCCAGGACTAGGGCTGTGCACAAGAGCAGAGCTTTACATCCTCTGAGGAGGACAAAGGGTTGACTTTGCACTTTGCCCATGAACTCGTTGTACACGTCAGCTCAGTCACGAGGCTGCTCCCTTGAGCTCGTTTTGACGTGACGTTGCAGCTCCGTGGAGATGACTCATTTGCTTGCCCAAAACCACAGCTTGTGTTGGGTTTTTTTTTTTCTTTTGAACCCCAGCCAGTCAGTCTGAGCTGCCTTTCCTGGGGTGAAGGCACCCCTGCTCTGCATCCCCAGGGGCTGCCTTGGAATCATCAAATCATTAAGGTTGGAAAAGACCTCTCGAGATGGTCAACCCGATCCTGCTGTGCCCACTAAATCGTGTCCTGAAGTGCCACATCCACATGTTTTTTTGAACACCTCCAGGGATGGTGACTCCATCACTGCCCTGGGCAGCCTGTTCCAATGCCTGACCACTCTTTCAGAAAGGAATTTTTTCCTAATATCCAGTCTGAACCTCCCCTGGCACAACTCAAGGCTGTTTCCTCTCATCCTATTACATGGAGAAAAGACCAACCCCTCCCCTAGCTCCAACCTCCTTAAAACATTCTGCCTTCCTCCCAAGAACTTTTCTGAGGGCCTCACAGTCATTCTAGGCTTCTGTTAAGGTGGTGGGCACTCAACTGTGGTGGGACTTCTCAACCTGGGTGCTTGAGCTACATCAAAGGCCTTGGGAAAAACCTTCTCATTAGTAGCTGTGCCCAGAGACAGGTGTCTGGTTTAAGAGCACCTGTGGAGGAGGCTTCATGCTGCTGGTGGCCACCTCCACCTTTGGTTTGGGGTGACTACCTGGGAGTACTTTCTCTAGCCTGGAATTGGTGAAATGACAGAGGGTTATGACTTGGTGCATGCTAGGGAGTCACGGTGCAGCTGCCTTAGAGTTCCCCAAAACCTGAGAGCCCAGAAGACTCTTCCTCTTTAGCCATACCCATGGTTACCAGGAAGGCTTCAAAAACTGGCCCAGAAATGCTGCCAGGGGTCACAGTCAGGATGGGACAACCATGACAGTAACTGTGGCATTATTGAGGTCATGGGTTTTGTGCCATGGAGAAAGTAGGGAGAAATTTTTAAGTCAACCCAGAGCATTAGGCTGTTCCTGCTGTGGTCACTTAGATGTTTTCCATGGCTTCCATGGGAGCAGAGGCCAAGCTCTGAAGCCTTTTAGGAACTTAAGGAGCTGCTTTCTGAGCTGGTGCTGGCCCAGCTGAGCAGAACACTTCTGTGGAGAATAAAAGCTCTTGCACCCCCTCTCTTCCATCAGCTTTTGTTTTCCCTGGGCTGGGAGCCAAGAGGGCTTAATGGCCCTGGAAAAGATTAGAAATTAAGGATATATTGGGCAAATCCTGGCCTTGTGTTTTCTCCACAGTGATGGAGAGTTAGCCCAGGAGTGTTCCTTCCACCTTTGTGGCTGCCCTACCCCAGATGATGCCATTCCAGAATGGAGAATAGGTGGACATTCACATGTGCATCCAGTTCTCCAGGCCAGAAATGTGGGATGGACCTTTTCAGTAACACACCTTGGTCACTCTTTCATAGAATCACAGACTGGTTTGGGTTGGAAGGGACCTTAAAGACCATCCAGTTCCAACCCCCCTGCATGGGCAGGGACACCTCCCACCAGCCCAGGTTGCTCCAAGCCCCATCCAACCTGCCCTTCAACATTGCCAGGGATGGGGCAGCCACAGCTTCTCTGGGCAACCTGGGCCAGGGTCTCACCACCCTCACACCAAAGAATTTCCTCCTCATGTCCAAACTAAATCTTCTCTCTTCCAGTTTAAAGCCATCCCCCCTTGTCCTCTCCCTCCCTGCCTTTGTCCCAAGCCCCTCCCCAGCTTTCCTGGAGCCCCTTCAGGCACTGGAAGGTGCTCTAAGGTCTCCCTGGAGCCTTCTCTTCTCCAGGCCGAACACCCCAACTCTCCCAGCCTGTCTCCAGAGCAGAGCTGCTCCAGCTCTCCCATCATCTCTGTGGCCTCCTCTGGACTCTCTCCCACAGCTCCTTGTCCTCCAAACCATTCAATGATTCTGTGACCACCTGAAAACCCAATGCATGTGGATAAGAAAACAAACTTGTTGATCCTATTCCTGGTATCTCGCTTTGTAGAGGACCTGCAGTACCTGAGCTCCAGCACAGCAGGACCTTGCATGACATATGCTAAATGTCTCTAAGGGTTGGTTTGATCCTGGTTTCATCACTTGGTGTATCTGATCCTGGTCATTTTGAGGTGCAGGCAGTGTCTAGGAATGTGAGAGTGGTGTGGGATTAGAGCTGGCTGAAATGAAGGATGTCTTCTGCAACTGGAGGTAATTGAAGGGCAGGCACCAGACCTGGCTGGAAGGGAAGGAGCCAAACAAGGTCAAGGAATTAGCAAGTCCCAGCTCCAGTGGGAGCAGTGTTTGATTTAATTAGAACGTGCAGCCCTGGGAGAAGTCATGAACTGCTCATCAGCTCCATGATGAAACCCAACTGTAGTCCTCAGCAAACAACCAGGTTGGTTTCCTTTAGGTTTCCAGGACACAAGTGTGGATGGTGCCTTGTTTTTACAGCCATTGTCTTGTGCTGCAGGATGAGAGAGGGTGGATGAGATGTTGTAACCCTTGAGAGAACTTTTAAATGCCATGAGTGAAACATTGCTGAGTCTTCTGGTGTTATTTCCAGGGCTGTTCCCAGTTGTAGAGATAAAAGCCTTTGGTCTCCAGGGCAGCTGCCTCTGGTGCACCGTGGGTTGGCCTCCAAAACATCCTTTTGGAGGAGAGTTTATTTGAGAGGATGCAGGAATCTGTTACCTCCTGGAAAAAGGAGGATTGTGTTTTGCTGAGATCAAGAACATTTGTGCCTTGGTGGTTAATGCTGTTGTGAGAGTGGAAGGGAGGAGTTTTCCTCAAAAGAAAAAACCCAAGCAGCACCCAGCAGTTCTGTCTTCTCTGTGCTGAAGCTGGACTGAGTAGCTGATTTTAGATGCAGCCTATTTTGGTTTTTTTGCTGTGTACTGCAGTCATTACTTCTCTCAAGTTGAACTGTTAATTGCACTGTTACAAAAAGGCCCATATTTACTTTCTTGGCCAGATGCTTCATAAATACCTACTAAGAACTTCCTTTCTTGCCCCACAGGCAGCAGCAGCAGGTCTCACCTACGTTGGGGCCTATGTCATCAATACCTACAGGAGCTATGACAACTTTCTGCAGGACAAATATGCTCTCTTGCCAGCTGTGATCATCCTTGCCATCGCTGTGGTCATGTTCATCATCGGGTTGATTGGCTGGTGTTCCACCTTCCGGGAGTCTCGCCTTGGTCTGGGGCTGGTGAGTGTTGCAGGTTCTTGCCTGTCCTTCCTCTTCTTCACCCTGTGGGAGGTGCTACACCAGGTCCAGAGCTGAAAGTCCCAGGTTGTCTTGAAATCAGGTGCTGCTCCGTCATGGGAGTTAATGCTGTGACATTCTGGTGGGTGGTGGGTGAGGGGCAGGCTCAATCAGCAGTTGTGCTGCCTTGGACAGACAAGTCCCTACTGCCACGGACAGTTTCATGGCTCTGCTTGTTGGAGAGGAGCATGGAGAGCAGGGAATTTTGAGCAGCAAGGTGGTGGAGAGGGAACAGGAGGAGAGAGGGATTTCCAAAGCCAATTACACCTCAACTTCTAGAGTGTTGTTTTGGTTTTTTTTACCCTCAGAAAGGTTTAAGGTCACTAACTTGTGGCCTTCAGGTCATGCCCTGAGGGCAACATGAGCTCAGCAAGCAGGGCCCAACTGCCTAACTCAGCTGCTGGCTTATCTGTGTCCTCTACCTTGGGAAGGGTTTCATAAGCTCTTCACACAGGTCCCATCACAGCAGTGTTGAGGAGCCTGCCTGCATTGGGCACAGCCCCCATGGAACCACAGCCCCAGTCCCAGCCATGCACAGGCATCTCCTCTTTTAAATGATTTTCTGGAAACTATTGTGATTAGAGAGGCAAAAACAGGGAAGGATAACTTGACCACCAGAAGTTATCGTGGTGGGTAATGTGCAATGAATTCAAATGCTGTGGAGCTCTTCCTTACAGTCTCTCTCTTTGAATTTCAGTTTTTGGCCATTATCCTGATTATCTTTATTGCAGAAGTATCTGCTTTTGTCCTGGGATTTGTGTACAGGGAAAAGGTAAGCAAAGAACTAGCATTTCTGCAGTAACCTAGAAGTAAAGAATAGATCTTGTGTTGTTACAGCATTCCAGTAGATCCAGTTTCCTTCCACTTCACCCCCTATCCTGCATCCTGCAGGGCAAGTGGGAATGGGGATGGATTCTCCAACACTGGACACTTTAAAAGCTGGCCAGGGTGCTGGGCCACCTTGTCTAGGCTGTGTTTTTGCTAAGAAAGGTTGGAGCAGATGATCCTTGAGGTCCCTTCCAACCTATGATCACTTTTTGTTTGGAACACAGTGAATACATAAAGAACCTGGCAGGCACTTAAATTGGATTAAACAGTTGTTGATGCTCACAAAGGAGGGCTCTTCCATCAGGGGAGGAAAGCTTCTCTCCAGGAAGGTGGTTCTGGTTAAGTGCTACCTGCAATTCACCTAAAAACATCACTTGATTTTTATTTTACCTTTTTTTTTTTCCCCTGACTTAGTTGGGATACAGATCTTTTGCTGTTTCACAGAATAGGTTGGGAAAGACCTTCAAGACCATCCAGTCCAACCATTCCCCCAGCCCTGCCAAGGCCACCCCTGCCCCATGTCCCTCAGCACCACATCTACACGGCTTGGAAACCCCTCCAGGGATGGGGATTGTGTTAATGTGTTTGGGGTTTGTTGGTTTGGTTTTTTTTCCTCTCTAAATAGGTGAAAACTGACGTGCAAGTCACAATGCGCTCGGTCTTTGAGAAGTATGATGGGAAGAGTGCAGAGTCTACTGTTATGGATTACTTGCAAGAACAGGTCAGAAAATGCTTGTGTTGTCCTGAGAGTTCTTTAGTAAAGAGAAGTTGAGCCCTAAGCAAGGTATCTAGGCTGGGAAAGGGGGGAGAAGAGGGTCAGTGTGGTTGCACCCTGGGACTCAGCTCTGCAGCAATGGTTGGCATCTGATTCTCCAAGGAAAGTGCTTCCCACTTGGGAGAGTTGGCAGTTTGAGGCTCCTGGTGGGAAGTCCTCGTCAAGGAATGACCTTGTTGACACCAGTGGCCTTGGGATTCAATGAATACATCTGAGTAGCTGCTGCTGAGAATCCTGGACCACCATAAAATAGAAAGATGACAGGAGATTTGATCCTGCAAGCTGTCACTTGAATGCTGGAGCTTTCAGAAAGAATAGACAAATAAGGAGGCAGTAATGTGTGTGAGGAGGTGGATCTGTTAGTTCTCCTGTTCTCCTCAAGGACTGCTCCTTGTAAACCAGCTGCCTGCTGAGGGCAGCTCTTGCCCAGGATGCCCAAGAGAGGCTCAACTCAACCTTACACCCCATGTTTGTATGTATTCACACATCCCTGTGTCTGTTTTGTGCTTGGCAGCTTCATTGTTGTGGGGTGAAGAACTACAGTGACTGGACCACCACACAGTGGTTTAATGCCACTGGTAACAACAGTGTCCCCCTGAGCTGCTGCAGGCAGGAGATGAACTGCACAGGGCGTCTGGATCAGCCCCAGGAGCTCTACACACGGGTGAGGATAAAGTGTCACATGAAGTTTCTTCCTCTGAACCAGCCAGAACCGATGAGGAAAGCACTTGAGGCAGGATTTAGGGAATAACTTCATCCAGTTCTTTTCAACAGTTTGTCCCCCAAGTCTTTATCTCCTTGTGTTTTTCCTCTAGCTCGCTTCCTTCTCATCTAGTTGTATCAAAGCTGCTAGATGATGGAGGGGCACGGGTCTGGATGTTTGGTCTTGCCTGTCTGCTGGTCATTGTCCATCTCCTGCTGCTGTAGGAGCAACATGACAAGGCCACAGTGCTCGTTGTGGGCACATCATTGTTCAAACAGACCAGGGGTAGGGAAAGATACTCTTCTAGGATTGACCAGGAATCTGGAGAATTGCATAGAGTAATGGGATTGTTTTGGTTGGCAAAGACTTCTAAGATCATCCAGTCCAGCCATTCCCCCAGCCCTGCCCAGGCCACCCCTGCCCCATGTCCCTCAGCACCACATCTACACGGCTTGGAAACCCCTCCAGGGATGGGGACTCCAGCCCTGCCCTGGGCAGCCTGGGCCAGGGCCTGACAACCCTTGCCAGCAAGAAATGCTGCCCAAGATCCCATCTCAGCCTCCCCTGGCACCACTGGAGCCCATCTCCTCTTGTCCCATCCCTTGTTCCTGGGGAGCAGAGCCCGACCCCCCTGGCTCCAACCTCCTCTCAGGCAGTTGCAGAGAAGATACCAAGTTTTTCAGTCTGAGCCACAAGCACCTCAATGGAATTTTGTAGATACCATTGCTCATCTTCTTGGTTCTGAGTTTTGGGCACCTCCCCAAGCAAGAGGTCACTGACAAGCCATTGGTTCTGGGAGATGAAAATGGAAGCCCTCAGATCTGCAGTGGTTGGTTAGACAGGCCCAACAAGGTCATGCTTCATTTTAAGTGGTGAGGAGGGAAAAAAAGCCAAAAACCATGCAGCTGAAGGACACTTGTTGATTGATCTTCACCCATCTCTTTCATGGCAGGGCTGTGCTGATGAGCTGGAGTCTGGGCTGCAGAGTGTCATCAGCTATGCTATGCTTGTCATCCTGGGCTTTGCCATTGTAAAGGTACGTGTTGTTCTATCTCTTCCCTCATGGAAAATTATTCTGCTTCTCCTTTCATCCTGGGGCTTTTTCTTCTACCATGTCCTATTAGCCTACAGCCATTTTCTGGCTGGGAAGTAGACCCAGTACTCTGTTCCATGCTTGTTTTCTTCCAACTGTCTCCATTTTGTAGGCATGATTAGGGAACCAAAAAGGTAGTAGGGAATTTGGGATAGCAAGTCAACAGTGAATCCATCTTGGACATTTGGTAGGAAGTACAAGAAGTTGGATGTACTAAAAGGCCTAGATCTGGAATTCTTTATTAAAACAACCAGTTTTTTGAGACTTAACTGGGATTTAAAAAACTGCTCATCAAAATCTGTTTTTAGAGATAACCCAGTGAATAGTCTGGAGACCTGGAATCCAAATGGACTTAGAAATATGACTAGAAATTAAACCCGTGGGGCTATTTATAGACTTGTAAAATTGAATGAAATGAAACGTGAAACCGGATCATCGTGTGCGTGAAAACTAGATTTGAAAAGCCCTGAGGTAAAACTCCACAGAGCTGGCACATGACAGAGTTACGTGGGCATTTCTTCAAAGATTTGACCCATACATTTTAGCCTGGTGGTGGTTTGCCATTGTTACCTGTGCTTGTTCTCCAAGATGAGGAACCTGTTCCTTGTTGACAGAGGTTTGAACCGTTTAATCCCAGGGAAGTGGTTTTTCTTTGGCTTCTGCTCGGTATAAAACAGTGGGTATAAGGTGATGTCACTGAAATGGCAAGATATTAAGGTAACCAGAAAGGAGTGTGGATTTGTAAATTCTTATGAGAAACCAGGGAGGAAAATGGTGAAGCTGGAACTATTATTAGAAATGGATATGAAAATAGCTTCTGTAGATGGATTTTTCTAAGTGATGTTTAATACTTGCTGTGATGAAAAAGCCCAATGAACATGTAGGCTCATGGTCTGATAACTGAAACAAAATGCAGCAGAACTAAATATCTCTCTCTCTTTCAGTTCTTTGGCATGTTGAGTGTCTGTGTGCTGACCTGCAGGAGAGAAGACAGTGGATACCAGCCTCTTTACTCAGGGGTGTTCGCTTAATAGAACACACAGATCACTTTTGCTTCCTGAATGATAAAATAGGCTTGTAAAGGTGAAGGCTAAAAGACAATTTATGGCATTCCTGCCAAAGATTTTGTTTTCTGTACATGAAACAGGAAGAACGTTGTGTATTGACTTGGGAGAGTTTCTTGCAGGTGATGTGGAATGACAATTTCAATATTCACTGCCCTATGGTCGTATAGCCTGATCTTGCACACAGCAGCTTTCCATCAGGATATTGTAGGTTGAGATTTGTGACTTTGTGACACCATCCAGACTCCAGAAGGACTTTCCTCTGCAGTTCTTCCCTCTACCCTTCAAATGTGCAGAGGAACTGTTGCTTGTAGTTGCTGACTGAAACTGCAGGAAGGGTTTCAGTTGCCTGCACAAGCATCAGGTCGTTCCCATGGTGTGGTTAAGCAGCAGAGGGAACTTCTGAATGCCAGGTTCAAATATTCTCCAGGAGCACGAGGGGTAAGAATACATTTTCTCTAGTGTCTGATGGTGTTTCTAATTACTGTTGGTTTGGTTTGGTTTTTTTTTTCCTCCTTCTCACAGTCATAAATTGTAATTCACTTCACTGCAGAGGCTGTTAGTGCAAGACAACCCCACGTCTGAAGTTTAGAGGAGACATTTGAGTTGTTGCTTGAAGCAACTAGCAAATGTGAACAGTTCCAGGCTAGGAGGGGAAATGTGTCTTGAGCTTTTGGGCTTGGGATATCTCTCCTTGGCTTGGTTATTTTGTCTTTTTTAATTATTATTTGACATACAAACTTGCTTATGAAGCAGGGCTTTTGAAAACAGGGTTTTTTTGGCTTTTGAAAATTTTTTTTCTCCTTTTACTGATGCTTTTATGGTTTGTCTAAAAGACAGTCTCCGTTTCACGTGGAAGTTGCAAGAGTTACTGAGAGGAAAACTGCTTTAAAAATGGCCCTTCTTCAACCTAGTTGTCTGTTAATCTGTTTCTCACTTCTTCAGGTGTTTTTGGTTGTTTGTAGAGCTGTGACATGGCAAGGGAGGGAACTCTGAGCTCCTCTTTGTTGTGGAAAAGCAAGAGTGTATTTACTGATGTTTTTTTTTTCCTTTGGAGAGATAAGCAGTCTATCCTTAGCAATAAACCTTTACAGCTGTAGCTAATTAGAAGAGAAGGAGTTTGGGGTAAAGCTATTTATCTTCCCCCTCCCCTCAAGAAAAAAGCAATGGATGTTGATGGTGTCCTATAGGAGACATCAATGTATATGCTGAAAAGTGCCTTAATTTGTATTGAGGGCCTGGTCTTTTGTTGAATGCCAAAATAAACTGAATTGATGGAACCCATTAACAAATGTCGTGGCTTGTTTGTTTGGTGGTGGAGTCCTGGCTCCTGGGGTGAAGCTCTGCAGGGCAAAAGCAGCAGAAGACCCGGTCTCCTCAGGGGTGGAAGCCCAGTCCTCTGGTTCCCATTATAAGATGGCTCCTGAAACTCAAAGAGACATTGTTATTTATTGCAGGTTCGTAGAAAGCTGGGGGCTTGGTGCCTTCCCACAAATCAAGCACACCCAAGGAGATTTGTCATGAGATATTTATACGCAAAGCTATGAATTTAGTAAACTGCCAAGCCCATCCTCCTTACAGTGTTTCCCTACTGATTTACACAGTTATAACATGGTTCCATCACTATTTTTGCTATCACACATGCTCAGGGGAAGGGTCTTCACCTGGGCAGGGGTCTTTTTGACCTGGGGGGGGTGGTGGTTTTTAGTATTGCAATGACATGATAATGAGCTAAGTTGACCTAAAGGACACAGCATCTCAGGTTCTACAGCTCCAGCTGCCCCAGACTGGTTTAGCTGCCAGTCTTCTCGATTTTGGTGGTTCTTTATCACCTCCTTGCATTTCTTAGGTCCAGTTATGTGTCTGGACCTCAAGCCTTCCCTGCCAAGCGGGTGATTTCCACGAGACACCCTTTAAACCCCTTGGATTCACCACCTCCTTCGAGGCCTCCGGGCCGAGGGGGCTGTGGCTGCGGGCTGCCTGCAGGATGAACTCGGCTCAGACGCACGGCACACCTTGCACCCAAATAACCGCGGCTGTTCTACCTGGAGGAGTTATGTTCCAACACCCTCCGGGGCGGGAGCCTCAGCCCCTCAGCGGCGAGAAGCCTCGGCGCCGAGAGACCCGTCTCCTCAGCCCCGGGAGCCTCAGAGCCGGGACTCTCAGCCCCGGGAGCCGCAGAGCCCGAAGCCTCAGCTCCTCAGAGCCGGGACCCTCAGCCCCTCAGCTCCGGGACCCTCAGCCCCTCAGAGCCGGGACCCTCAGCCCCTCAGAGCCGGGACTCTCAGCTCCGGGACCCTCAGCCCCGGGAGCCTCAGCTCCTCAGCCCCGGGAGTCTCAGCCCCTCAGCTCCGGAACTCTCAGAGCCGGGAGCCTAAGCCCCCTCAGAGCCGGGCAGCCCGGCCCCTCAGCCCCTCAGAGCCGGGAGCCTCAGCCCCGAGAGTCTCACCCCTCAGCCCCGGGACTCTCAGCTCCTCAGAGCCGGGAGCCTCAGAGCCGGGACCCTCAGCCCCTCAGCTCCGAGACTCTCAGCCCCTCAGAACCGGGACCCTCAGCCCCTCAGAGCCCAGAGCCTCAGAGCCGGGACTCTCAGCCCCTCAGAGCCGGGACCCTCAGCTCCTCAGCTCCGGGACTCTCAGCCCCTCAGAGCCGGGAGCCTCAGCCCCGGGAGCCTCAGCTCCTCAGCCCCGGGAGCCTCAGAGTCGGGACCCTCAGCTCCGAGACTCTCAGCCCCTCAGAGCCGGGACCCTCAGCTCCTCAGCCCCTCAGCTCCGGGATTCTCAGCCCCTCAGCCCCGGGAGCGTCAGCCCCTCAGCTCCGGGACCCTCAGCCCCGGGACCCTCAGCCCCTCAGCCCCGGGACCCTCAGCTCCGGGACTCTCAGCTCCTCAGCCCCGGGAGCCTCAGAGCCGGCACCCTCAGCCCCGGGACTCTCAGCCCCGGGAGCCTCAGCCCTGGGAGCCTCAGCCCCCTCAGAGCCGGGCAGCCCGGCCCCTCCGCCGCGCAGCCCCGGGCAGCCCAGCCCCTCAGCCCCTCAGCCCCGGGAGCCTCAGAGCAGCCCGCCTCCTCAGCTCCTCAGCCCCGAGAGTCTCAGCCCCGGGAAGCCCGTCCCGTCAGAGCCGGGAGCCTGAGTCCCGAGAGCCTCAGCCCCGGGAGCCCCGAGAGTCTCAGCTCCTCAGCGCCGGGAGCCTCAGCCCCGGGCAGCCCGGCCCCCCCGCCCCGCAGCCCCGGGCAGCCCGGCCCCTCAGAGCCGGGAGCCTCCGCCCCGCAGCCCCGGGCAGCCCGTTCCCCCCGCCCCGCAGCCCCGGGCAGCCCGTTCCCGCAGCCCCGCACAGCCCGTTCCCCCCGCCCCGGGCAGCCCGTCCCCCCGCCCCGCAGCCCTGGGCAGCCCGTTCCCGCAGCCCCGGGCAGCCCGTTCCCGCAGCCCCGCAGCCCCAGGCAGCCCGTTCCCCCCGCCCCGGGCAGCCCGTCCCCCCGCCCCGCAGCCCCGCAGCCCGTTCCCGCAGCCCCGCAGCCCCGGGCAGCCCGTTCCCCCCGCCCCGCAGCCCCGGGCAGCCCCTTCCCCCCGCCCCGCAGCCCCGGGCAGCCCGGTCCCCCCGCCCCGCAGCCCGTTCCCCCCGCCCCGCAGCCCGTCCCCGCCTCTCCCCGCCCCTCCCCGCCCCCCGCGCTCCCAACGGCCGGCCCGGCGCGGCGAGTTTGAAACTGGAAGCTGCTGCCGGGGGGAGCCGCTCGGGGCTCTTCTTCCCTCACGGAACCGCTGCTTTCCTCCTCCCTCCCTTCTTCCTCCCTCCAGCCGGCGGCTGCGGCGGTGAGCGCGGCGGGAAGGGGAGCCCGGGGCGGCGGCGGGAGGGAGCGGGGCCTGCTGCGCCGGGGCCCGGCAGCGGCGGCCTTGGCTCCCTGGCCTTCCCCGGCGGGGCTCATCCCCGCGTTTACACAGGGGTAACCGCCGTGGGACGCTGCTTCTTGAGCCTCCGCGCCCTGCTAGCGAGCAAGGGCGCGTCTCCTTTCGGTTTTAGTCGCTGCTTGCCTTCAGAAAGCTCTGGAAATCCCAGCCAGCCGAGCCCGGCTCCCTGAGGGAGGAGCCTCAGCGCTGGATGTAAGCGAGGTGTTTCTTCTTTACCGCCGGTCAATTGCCGTCAGTTTTAGGAGCCAACACCTGGAGATGCTGAAGAGTTACCCGGGTTCCTGAGGAACCGTGGTGCGGGGATTAAACTGCCTTTATCTCCGGAGCTGAGGGGAATCGCCTTGTCTTCTCCAAGGCCGGTCACTTTGTCCTTCCTCTGCTGTTGCCAATGTAGTGAAACAGCAGGTAGTTCCTAAACTGACTCCTTCCTTTAAGTTCCCTCTGCTTCTTTGCCAGATCAGGGCTCTTAAAACTCTGCTTGTGTGCTTAGCGTTTGCAACTTAGAGCTTTCTTAAGTAACTGCTTTCTTTTGTTTTGTTTTTTCCCTCCTCAGGATTATTAATAGAGAAATATGGCATCCTCAGACCTGGAAGATTTGTGCTTTCACATCAACACGAAGATTTCAACTATTAAAAAGACTCTTCAATTAAGAAACATAGGTAAAAGAAGTGAAGAGTGGCTTTTGGTTTGCACCTCCTTGCAGGAAACAGGAATGCTCTAATTAAGGAGTGTAACTTGAAGCGGAAATCAAGCAAAATGTACAGAAGAACAAAAAAAAAAAGTGAGGAAGGATGGCAGAATGGGAGCATTTTCAGGGAACTAGGTGCCAAGTAGAGAACACAGGCTAAGTAAAAGTTTTTCTTCCAGCAGCTTTGAACTCTGTTGGCTGTGTGGAGCAGGAGGTTGGCAGTTTGACCTGCTTCTCCTGGGAGGATAAGGTGGTGGGGGAGCACAGAGTTAGCAGAAAAGCTTGTGGAGAGGAGGGAAAGAGGCTTTTGCTTTTGTGTTGGAGATGTTTTGGCTCAATGTTCTCTCTTTGACAGGTCAAGAGCCATCCCTCAAGTCTATGCTGAGTAAAATAGGGCAGGAGATGGTTCTCCTGCATGATCTCCTGAATAAAATGGAAACTGAGGTTCAACAGCAGGAAAAACTGAAGGCTTTGCTAAAAGTAATCTTTTTTTTTTTTTTTTTTCCCTTGTTCATAGAATACTGAAAGATTCAAAGGCATTTTGATAAGTGTCTAGTTGCTCTTTTCTAGATCCTAAGTGGTAGGTTTGGGTGCATGAAGCTGCTTGTAAGTGGAACAGGGACTTGGAACAGGTTCACTGATGGTTTATGAAGCACCTCTCCAGCACAGTGAACATTTAACAATTGGATTTTTTGAGGTTTATAACTGAAAGGGTGTCTTTATCATAATACTGTGATCTAAAGAGCAGTTAGTTTTACATCCCTTCAATAGCTATGAAAACAATTGGATCAGAATATTTATCTGTTGTTCTCGTGTGTGTTTGCAGTGCCTTCCTGTGTCAAGTCTCTGGTGAAAGTGTTTGGGGAATGTCGATGAGTTTCCTGCTGTATTTCCATCACTGCCACCTTTCCCCTGTCCCAGTCTCCTAGGATATACTGTGAAAGATTTACTTCCCTGCTTAAATTTCATGAATTCTTAAAAAGATCTTGTGTTTTCTCACTCTGAGCTTTGTTTTTCGGAGCTTTGCTAGTTGCCTCTGGGAAATAAGAGGGGTAAAGGAGGCAAGATGATGGGGTGAGAGTAAAGAGCACCTCTAATAGTAAACTGCTTTGACTTGCTTGATGTAAAATTTTGCATTTCTCATGAAGTCTAACCATCATTTCAGGAGCTCCAGAAGTCTGCTGAGAGAGAGCAAAGTGAAGCACAGCACCTCCGTGAAAACATCCCTCCCCATCTGCCCAAACCCACCCAGAGCAGGTATGTGGGACATGAGTGTGGAGGGATCAGGCTGCTCCTGGCAACCTCCAGCTGCAGCACTGTGCCTCTCTCCTGCTTTTGCTGTGGCTTAATTGGGAGCTTCTGGGAGCCAAGGCTGTTGCATGTGTTGATTCTGGATTTTGCTCCTGACCACTTGTGTGAGTACCCTGACAAATGCCTCAGGTAGAATCTTTAAAATACCAAGTTGTTCAGGTGGAAGCTTCCAGTGGCAGGTGTGACATGGAGTAAAAATCCAGTTCTGGGATAAATCTGACCATTCCTTGCTTTAGAATTGCAACCACCCTGATTTGATAGCTGCAGTGCCAAAGGGTTGAAGGGTGGGTTAGTGATCCCAATGCTGGGTTTTTAAAACTGCCCTTCCAAATATTAAAAAAAAAAAATACCCTCTAACTCAATCATCCTTCTGGGGGGTTGAATTATGGTTGTGGCATTTTTATTCTCCTTTCCCTGCAGGAGCCTGGCATTTATTTTAGCTAGCAATGTCCTCCCCCTGCCTTGGAGAGGACTAAGAAGCTGCTCAGAATCAAGGAGCTCAAGGAATAAAATGAGCCCTAATTCTGTGAAACAATAGCTGCTGTTCAAAAAGCTTCTAAGGCATTATTACTTTGACTGGGTTTCTCAGTGTGGGCAGCTCTTTCTCTGGCTTGTTGGAATTGCTGTTCAGTTTTGAGGGATGTTGGTGTATGCCAGGTGGGGGTCTCTTCGAAATTCTACCATCAGGACTCCTGAACTCAGTGCTTCCAACACGTGCCCTCAATCTATCAGCTTTCCCTGCTCTTGCTCCTCATGGCAGACAAACCTCAGGCTGGGAACATTGCAGGAATGTTCCTGCAAAGTATAAGGTGAAGGATGTGGAAATGAGGTTGGAGAAGAGAAAAAAATCAACTTTAATTTTAGTGTGTAGCAGTGTTCTCACCTGTGTAGGTACCCCTTGTAGTAAAACTTGCCCTACTTTTAGCTGGCAGAGAGATGAATTGTACAAAAGCTTATTCTTTTGGAGTGCAACCCTTCAGACATGACACCCCCCCCCAGACAATCACCTCCTAACATATGTCTGGAAATGTTTTGTTCCTTTTCAATTTCCTCTTCCATTTAGATGTTGCAGATGTTTGTGTGCGTGAAGGAATGAAAGTTCTTCAGAAATTACCACTGGGGTCTTGCCTTCCTTTTGTAACTTAACTGTCTTTAGGAAAAAAAGCTTTGACTTAAGTTTCCATGAGGTCCTGGGAATTGCTTAGATGCAAATGAGGCTTGTTTAGTGATTGTGTCAGCTCTGGGGTCAAAAAGATTCTTTGGGATGTTGGTTTCCTTTCCAATCGTGTCCTGGTTTTAGTCGAGAAGTTAATTGTGGTACAAGTTGAGCTGCTCCTTCCCTTTCCAGACAGAGCTGCCCATGTCACACTATGCAGGTTTTCCTAATGATTTTCAACAGATTATGCTCTGCCAGTTTACATTTTCTGTTCTATCACTGCCAATGAGTGTTGTTGGTTTTTCCTGAGGAGTCCTACGTGAGGTGTTAATGCCATTTGTCAAAACACCCTTTCTCCTTTGTCCCCACGTTGTCCCTCCAGAGTGTTCACTGTGTTGTGCAGTGGAGGATCAAGCAAGTAACTGGTCAGAACCCATCTGTATGGGTGCAAATGGGTCGTCAGCCCTCTTCCCCAAGCCTTCCTTCTTTTACCTTGCCAATTTCTGTTCCTGAACACCAGTGAGACAGGCCTTCACATCTCAGGAAGAATGAAAACACCCACACAGGTGAACTGAACAATTTGTGGCTTTAGCCATTGTTTGTCTCCTGTTTGATGTTCTTCTTTACTGGAGGAATCTCACAGAACTAAAAAGCAAGTTCAAAGTATCTTAAGCCCTTTGTGTTCCAGGTGTTTATTGAGAGAGCAGTTAGAGCAGTTTCTCACTGAGCCAAGCCCAGGTTTTGAATAGAAGCTTCAGTTGTTTCTTCTTATGGTCCAGGTGAGCAGTGGGCTGTACATCTACCAGCTCACTGCAGGCAGGTACAGGCAAAGTAGCAGGTGGGAACCCAAAGCAGGAGTGTCTGGGGGTGGGGAATCATCTAGAAAAGATCAGGGGGCTGTTATGGTGAGGAGGATGGCAGGAGATGTACAGGAGGAGTGAAGTTTTAAGATGTGAGCTCTCGCCTCACTTGATCATTGTGTCTATTCTTATTCCAAACCCACCACCTGAAATCATAGGATCATGGACTGGGTTGGGTTGGAAGGGACCTTCAAGATCATCTAGTTCCAACCCCCCCAGGGTCTCACCACCCTCACAGCAAAGAATTTCTTCCACATCCCCACATTTCCCTTTTCCTTGCTGACGTTCTCTGCGACCAGTGCTAGCTCCAGGATGCCAGGGTTAGCTTTGTGCAGGGCCTCACCTTGTTTTTCAGATGTTTTCCTCTGCATTAGTTTAACTGCTGCTGTCCTGCATTGCAGGAGGACTCTGCACTGTGGTATGACAGGGAGCAGAGCTTCCCCTGTCACTGCGGCACGGACCAGACAATCTGGGAGCCCAGCAGGTGGCACTCGTTGTCCTCTGAGCCACCTTCACCTTCCCGGGGAAACGGGACACTGGGTTTTGAGATGTCACATCAAGTGACACATCAAATCCGGGCTGTCAGGGCAGCAGAAGCACTGCTGTGCTCTGGCAGGCTGTATGCCCCCTTCCTGTGGGACAGCTGGATCAAAGCAGAGGATCAGTTCTTGGAGACACATCAGCTTGATGCTCCTTTATTTATTCCTGTTGCACATCACAGTCATGTCCTTCTGCTGAGGTGACAGGGAATTTGGCCAAATGCCTCCTCTTTGCTGTCCTGCCAATGAGCAGGAGAGCAGCTAGGTGGGTGCCTGGCAAATAACTCTGTTTGAGGCTCTAAGCTGAGGGTTTGGAAGAAGGGTGAATTTAGAAAAATAATGCTTTGATAATCACTCAAAGCAGGAAATACCTCAGCTTTTGGCATTGTGCCTAAATATATTTTTTTATATGTGTGTGTGTGTGTGTATATATATAAATAAATAAAAAATCCCAGCCTGCTGGAGGGTGTTAAAATTCTTTTGAAGGAAAGATGAATGGATGAGTCAGGCTTCCCAAGATTTGAACTTGTTTCAGGGAGCTGTGAAGTGTTTCAAATCCTCCCGTTAGGCTGCAGCTCTGCGCTCTGGTTCCATCTGATTAAAAAGCCAGGCCTCATGTTCTGTGCAATGTAATGGTACATTGCATTTGTAACTGCTCTCTGCTGCCCTTGGACTGCTTCCAATTCACCTGCTAGCAGAGAAGTGAAGAGCTGTAATGAAGTCAGCTTCAAGTGAAGAATTTGAAATGGAGCAGGCCTTGCTGTATTGATTGTTTGATTTGTTTTCTTTCAGGAAAGATGGTGATTTGTATTCATCCAGCCTAAGAGATGGGTTGGAACTCAGGTCTGTGAGTAAACAGGCTTGATAATATCATGTGTTCTCCTTACTACTTATCTATTTATATGCTTCATATTCATTCAATTGACAGCATCACTGGGCTAACTGGGAAGTGTGAAGAACAAGGAAAAGCTGGGGAACCTGAACGTGCAAAGAAACCTACAAAAGAGCAAAGACCTATTAAAGAAGTAGCCTTAATAACTGCAGAAGAATTTGAAAGTGTTCCTGCGTAAGTAAGCACAGCTTTTCTTACACCCTGTGGTGCCAGTTTGGGAAAGGGAGCTCTTGGAGATCTCAGACTGACAGAGATGCTTTGAAATTTCACCACAGGGTGAGAGCTCCCAGTCGTTCATCTGCAATACCAGCCAACCTGGAAAGTGAAATGAACAGAGCTAATCAAGTTCTTTTTTATGTGTATGTTGGGAAGATCAGAATTAATCAATTGAAACCCAAACCTCTTATTTCAAAAGTCACTTGAATTGTATGAGCAGAAATATATTGACTCTGAAGTCTGTCATGTAGGAATAATGCTTCTTAAATGGCATTTTGGGGACAAGGACAAGTATTGCTGCAAAAAGGAGGAAATTTTCTTGATGCCTAAAGCTAAATTTTATCTAGACTTTAGATTCAGTGTGTTCCTTGACAAAACTGGTTTCAATAAGGTTGTTCATGTAGTCTGTGTTTTACTTGAGGTGTTCAAATCATCTTTGCCTACAGCTTTCAGAACTCTCAGGTGAACAATGTCCAATTGCTCAGTCCAAAAAAAATAAACAACATAAATGAGGGATGTTGAGCTAATGATAAGAGACTTTTTTTGTTTGCCTTTAAAAACTGCACCCACCTGGGATTTTTATTCTTTTATTATTGGTGGATTTACTCCCTTAGATACTTAGACATTTTTGGGAAGGTAAAAAGCTGGAGCATGGGAATTTGTGGTCTTTATGAATGCAAAAGAAGTAGGCAAAGACCATTCCAGCCAAATGTTGGTTTAACTCCCAATTAAACCTATGATCTTTCCTGAGGACTTCATGAAAGTCCTTGAAAGAGGAAGGTTTTCCACCACTGTTGGTGGCTGGGGACAGAGGCCAGCTGGATACTCTTCCATTCATCCCTGGTTTGTAGAAATGTTGCATCTGAACCTCTGCTTGTGGGCTCTAGAAAAATTTTGATTCAGGTAGGAGAAGCTTGTTTGTTCTGTGGAGGAAGATTTGCATGAATTTAAATAGAGCTATTAAACCTACCAGTTTTTTCCTGTCTCCTGGCAGTCTTGTAGTACAAGATTGGAGGATAAGGATTGGAAAGCTGAGCTTCCACAGACTGTTTCATGAAATCCAAGCAGCAAATGTTGGTGACCTGAATTTGCACCTGCCAAGGGGCTCCTTTTCATTCTTCTCCTTTCCCACCACAGCTGTGGTAGATTGTAACTGAAAAACCTGGGTATTTTTCCCCCCTTTTATGCTGAATTCAAAGGAAAAAAATCTCTACCTAACATCATTAAGACACTAAAAGGGATAGATGGTCTTCAGTGACTTCATCTTTTCTGAACTCTGGAGCAGGTGTTTAACCAAGGGACACGCTGTGTTAAGGTGCAGATCTGGAGCACCTTGATCAAATAAAATGCTCCCTCCCAGTAAGGAACTTGCTAATTATTTCAACCTTCCAATCTGTTGCAGAAAGACACTTTTGGGAGGAAGAAAAAGGAAATTGCACAGTCGATGTCTCAGTGAACAATAAATTCAAGGCAAAGGGAAATGCTTTGTTCTTTGTCTAAAATTCTTACCTCTTAAGATGTTTTTATTATCTGCACATTCATGATAACTCTGAAGTTTATGTTAGCTTGAGGGAATATCTATTTCTTTTAACCTAAGCATTTTTGAGGGAGCAGGGGCAAGCCAGTGGCAGGATTATCTCTTTTCCACTGTTATGTATGTGATATACTGATGATACTCTTTTATTTGAACACAGCACTTTGGTTTTCATACCTATGGAAAAAAAAAAAAGTGTTCTGAAAAGGGCTTGTGTGGATTATAAAAAAAAGGAAACTGGGTCACTTGTTTAAAAACAAAGTTTTGAGTGTTTTTTGCTTTTGGTGGAGTCAAGCAGACGTTCAAGTTACTTAAAATCTAAATGAAAAGGATGAATTTGGAACTTCTCAACTTGGTATTTTTTTTATATTAACACATGGGCTGAAATAAATGTCAGCGTTTATGGGTTTGCTGGGTGGAAACATGAGAAGACTGTGGAACAGCTGGACTTTTTATGATCCTTAGTTATGGAGAGAAGAAAAATCCCAGTTGCTTTTGATAGAATTCAGCTTTGGATGGAGGCACCTACAGTTAAGTGTATGTCTCCATGTTCACCAAGAGCTCCCACTCTAGAGCTTTAATTCCTGAGTTTTCTGTAACCCCCAGCACATCTGCTGCCCCCACGGGAGCATTTTGGATGCCTGAGGGCCTCTCAGGGAGCTCTCAGTTCCCAGGGTTAGGCAACTGAATCCTGCTTCTCTCTTTTCTGCTTCAGGATGAGTTGAATTCTCTTGGCTTTATTGTGTTCCCTGTATCTCTATTGATAGCAGGAGCATAGCAACTTAAATATAGGTATTTTATATCTCTGGCTTTAGTCTTTATAGCTCTGCATGTTCCCCTGTGACTTTATAAATAGGTTAAGGGTTGCAGAGTGAGCAAGAAATAGCAGTTAATGTATAGAGGCAAAGCCCTCCTGTGGCTACAGGCTGTGCTGCTCCTTTGTGCCCTGTGTAAGTGGATTCCAGGGATGGTAGGGCTGCTTTGATTTGGAAAGATGTTGATGTGTGCCAAGCAGAGTGTTATAAAAACAGTTGTGCTTCCCCCTTTGAATCTGGATGGATCAAAATAGCAAGGAATTAGTGGCAATTCAGTCTGGAATGGGAAAAGTTCCTTTGAATGCAGGGGTTTTTACACAACCCGTGCAGACCTGTCTCCCTATTATTAAAACCTACAGCTTGGCAACTGTATAATGCCTGGAACATTGAATTTGTAATTGATCAGCTATTTGTGCTTGCAGTTCTTGTATCTTTTCCAAATATGAAGCTGCTTTTTTTCATTCAGATGAAAACGAGGAGAGAATTTCCTGCTCATTGATCTCTTCCCTCTGGTTCTCCTCCAGCTTTCAGCCTCTTGATGTAGTGACCTGAAGAACCCCATTCATTCTCAGGATCATTCAAGTTGCAAAGTTGCCCCTGGCTCTTACTGCAGTTTTCCCTGGGCTTTGCTTTTGTATTTATCTTTCTGCTTGTCATATGAGTTTCAGATTTCATCTTTTATAGAATGGCTTCTCAGTTTGCTTGAATTCCAAGCCTTTACATCTATAAATACTGAATAGCTTGATTTGCAGATACTCAAATTTCCACAGCACTTTGTTGTGTTGTTTTTTTTAATCTTCTGTGCTTCCTGTACCTCTAAGCTGTTATCAACAGATCTTCTTATTTTTAGTACCAGTTGGATGAAATGCTCTGGAAGTTCAGAAGAGGGTGTTGGCAGTGCAGATTTGTGCCTGTATAGCTCAGGAGGCTGCACCAAAAAATTGAGAAAACAACACAAAACTGGTATTTCTTAAAAAAAAAAAACAACCCAACAAATGGCTGTAAGATCAAACACAGGTTGTTTATAAATATCTTATGACCCAAATTGCACTTTTAGGCAGAAACATTTCACTTCAGTTTTGGCTCGTGTTCTGTTTTCTGCAAATCTGCATTTGTTGTTTAAGTGGTGCATTAAAAAAGCAACTTTTGTCCCAATTTGAAAAGCTCCTTCCAGCTTAAGCCTGGATATTTTTTACTTCTTCATGTAGTTTTCTCATGTGTTTCATCCTTCTGGTGTAGGTTTCATCATGGTTTTTCCCTTCAACACTATGAAACCATCAAGGAAATGAACAAAATTAACTACTGCCTTTACTCATGAACACGAAGCAGAAGAATCTGCCTCCAGTTAGGAATAACATGTTCAATGAAGGCTGCTGAAAGAGAAAAGTAAACATGGAACTTGGTGACATTTCTGGTTCCTGCTTTTTATTTGTAGGTACATGAAGGGTCGTTTAACCTATGATCAGATTAATGCAGTTGTGCAAGAGATGAACAAGGCTGTGGTGGGCAAGTACAAGATCCTGCATCAACCTTTGAAGTCTATGAGTGCACCAGTCAGAAATCTCTACCACAGGTTTATAGAAGAAGAAACCAAGGATACAAAAGGTATTATTATTATGATGATGATTTAATTTATTTTACTTTTCTTTTTTTGGCACCAAGTTCACAGCAAGGATAAAAATACTGGGCAAGGTATTAAATAGCTGATGACAGCTCGTGCTTTTCATCTCTTAGTGTAAGTTAGAGCATCTTATTTTCAGAAAATAATCCTGAAAAAATTTAGAGAACCTGTTCTTGCTTATTCTAAGGTGGAGAAGAGGAAAAAAAAAGTAATAATTAGATGTAGCAGAACTTTCCCTCCCTTCCCAGCACAGGGGGTCACAGCCTAAATCAGGTTTGGACCTGAAGAATTCCTGTCCATTTCAGGGGACAAACAGTGCTGGAGCAATGGAAGTTCTGATTCTTCCTTGATATCAAGGGAGGAGAAAAGAGATTCAGTCCCAGATCAAATTCCACAAGGAAGAGAAATGTCTTCTTACTGTACAAAACTGAGTAGTTAGTACAAAATCCAGTCACCCTTTTTTGGATAAAGTCACATAGTTCAGCAACAACTAACTTCAGTGACTGAAAAGTTTTCCCATAACTGATTTGGTTGTAACTACTTCAATATTTTTCACTGAAAACATGTCACTTTCATGGCATATTGTAGTAAAAACTTCTGAGTACACAAAGACTTGATTGGAATGGCTACAAGTTGTGGAATCTCCTAGTTGGAGAAGCAAACTGTGTAAGCTCTGTTTGCAGTTTTTAAGCTAGAATGGACATGAACATTTGTTCTGAAGTTGGGAAATGTGGGTAATCAGTCATGCTGCAGTGCCTTCATGGAAGAGACAGGCCTGTCTGATAATTTTAAGGAGTTTTCTCCTCTTCAAAGCACAGAGGGTGTGAAAATGCACCAAAATGTCTCTCAATTTAAAAGCAAGTTGTACTTGCAGGATAGCTTCTCCAAAGCTACATGGCACAGTAAATCTCTTAATTTTAAATGCTCCTTTCTGACAAGCCTTTCCTTTTGAGAACAAGTATGTAATTATTCCTGGAGGGGTGTGCTGCACCTATCAAGTGATGTCCTTAGAATGCCTTCATGTTTCCAAGTTCACACTTGAAGCATGGAGCAAACTCTTCTCTCTTAGAGAGCAAACTCTTTTTCTAACACCTTGGTGCTCACCTCTATTTTTGCCCTGGACAGAAGACCAGAAGGTTCTGCCCTTCATTTACTGGGTGCTCAGGAGTCACCTTATAACAAACAAATTACTGCTTCCTCCTTCCTCTTGGATTTGTTGCTGATCAAGACTCAGTCAATATTATAGTTATTCTGATTTGGGCTCTGAGAGTTTGGTTTTTCACTAGAGAAGTTTGGCTTCAGTCTAACTAGGTCTTGTATTTATTTGGGATTTCTTCAAATATTTACTTTATCATTTTAAATTTAGAATATTATTTGTTTAACTGTGGCTGTCCTCAGGACAATGAGTCCATGGCTACAGAGGAGACTGTAAATGCTAGAAGAGCTCTCCTAGGCCTGGAATGCTGCTTGTACATTAGGAGGAAATTCTTTGTTGTGAGGGTGGTGAGACCCTGGCCCAGGTTGCCCAGGGAAGCTGTGGCTGCCCCATCCCTGGCAGTGTTGAAGGGCAGGTTGGATGGGGCTTGGAGCAACCTGGGCTGCTGGGAGGTGTCCCTGCCCATGCAGGGGGTTGGAACTAGATCATCTTGAAGGTCCCTTCCAACCCAAACCATTCCATGATTCTGCACGATGATCCATGGGCAGCCTTGGCTACAGTAAAGGAGCCACTCTAGAAACTTGAGAAAGCTACAACCAGTCAGAGAGAATTTTCTTCCAGAAAGAATTCTTTTATTAACCTGAAAAACAGAGGGAGTTTTAAGTTCTTCAAGTACCTAAGAGCCAATCTTGATTTTCTTGTTGATGTTGGAAAGTTCAGTTAGGAAATGAGGACATTCAATATCTGAGACAGTGTGTGTGGGGGGTAGGTTTTCTTTTGTGTGTGTTTGTTGTGACTAATCATCTAGAAAGTCTAAAGAAAAGGTCTGACAGGCAGTTGTTGTCTGGCCAGCACAAAATGATTAAATGTCTTCATCCATTGCATTTTTCAGGAGGAGGTTGTGCATTCATTGATTAGTTTGCTTAAAGTTCTGCTGGGAGTGTCTCCCTGCTTAGGATTCTCACTGTTTCTCAGCCTGGGCTGATTGCCAGCTGACCTTTTCCTCTTGATTTCCAGAGGAGAAAAAAATTCTGCCTGCTTAATCAGGAGAACTTTCCACCAGCCAGTAAGGTGGTTCAGTTAGTTTAGCCACTCATTTAGTGTCCGGAGTTACTGTTTCCAACCAAACCTCCACCCTTCAGCCAGCTCTGGTTTCTTCATAACCAAGATCCTGCTGTGCTGAGTGTTGCTGCCCAGAATTCTGGGCAAATAGAAGAAGAAATCAGATTTTGCACAAATTCAGGATGTTCTGATGCTCTGGCAGAGCAATGTTTTGGGGAAGGCTGCTCTGGTAAATGGCACTCTGGGACCTCAGCTCTAATGGCCACCACATCCTTGGATGCTCCTTCAGAGTAGAGTTGCTCTCTGCAACTCCTTGAAAGGAGGTTGTAGTGAGGTGGGTGTTGGTCTCTTCTCCCAAGGAACAAGGGATGGGACAAGAGGCAAATGGGCTGCAGTGGTGCCAGGGGAGGCTGAGATGGGATCTTGGGCAGCATTTCTTGCTGGCAAGGGTTGTCAGGGCCTGGCCCAGGCTGCCCAGGGCAGGGCTGGAGTCCCCATCCCTGGAGGGGTTTCCAAGCCTTGTAGATGTGGTGCTGAGGGACATGGGGCAGGGGTGGCCTGGGCAGGGCTGGGGGAATGGTTCAGCTGGATGATCTTTTCCCACCTTAATGATTCTATGATATGTAAAGATCAGATGCTTACAGAAAAGTTTCCTGTGTAAAGCTGCACTGTACTTATTTAATCAATAAATAAAAGCTTTCCAGGCAGCATCAACTACTTTCTCCTCAATGAAGCAGGAAGGCATCTCCAGTAATAGGAAGAAGAGATGATCCAGCTTAGCTACCTCTGCCTTAATCTAAGGGTAAAAGGAGGAAGAATACTGTCCTTTTTTTGCCAAGCTAGAACACCCTGAGCCTTGCAACTTTGTTCTCATCAGGCTTGGAAGCAGGTTGCTCCAAAAGAATGTGTTCTTTCCTTCCCTTCCTCAAAGATAATTGGGTGTTTCTTTCTTAAACCTTCATTAGCACCTTCCTGCTTTCAGATTGCTCTTTGTTCTCATGGTTGTGGAAGGTGGTTAAAACCTTCTGCCATGTTACAAGAAGAATTAAATGCTCTGTCATTCTCTGCTGTCTGAGCAGCCTTTAAAGGCTGAACATGAAATCACAGGTACTGAATGTCTCTGTGGAATGCTTAGAGGAACTCCTCCCTTCCTCGTGTCTACCTGGTTGTGGGGACTTCTCTTGAGGTTCTGCTGCAGGCATGTTCATGCTTTAACTCCAGTCAAGGTCTTGGTTTCTTACAAGCTCTTGGTAGTAAGAATTTCCTTTTAGAAGTAGTTCATTAGTTGCAAGAAGGTATGGGCTTAATGGGGGTGTTGGGAATTCTTCTTTCTGGGGATAAATGAAGGAAGCTGATGGTCGGAGAGCTGGAGCACTTCTCTTATGGAGACAGGCTGGGGGAATTGGGGTTGTTCAGCCTGAAGAAGAGAAGACTCTGGGGGGACTTTACAGTGACCTTTCAATACCTGAAAGAGCTTGGGGAAGAGCTTTTCACAGGGAATGTAACGATAGGACAAGGGGTGATGGTTTGAAGCTAGAGAAGGGCAGATTTAGGTTGGACATTAGGAAGGAGTTCCTTAATGTGAGGGTGGTGGATCAGTGGAACAGGTTGCCTAGAGAGGTAGTGGAGGCCCCATCCCTGGAGACATTTAGGCTCAGGCTTGATGGGGCTCTGAGCAACCTGGTCTAGTTGGGGATGTCCCTGCTTATTGGACTAGGTGACTTTCAAGAGGTCCCTTCCAACCTAAGACACTCTCTGATCCTTTGAAGTGGAACAAAGCCCCTGAGATGGCGTGAAGGCCAGTGACAATCTTTCCACCAAGGCGTGGAATCCTGATGGGAGAGCTCGCCTTGTTGTGCAACGAGTGCATCCTGAGACCTAGTCACAAAGTCACCCTTTGGTTCCCCAGGTGGGTTCTTCATCGTGGAGGCAGATATCAAGGAGTTCACCCAGCTGAAAGCCGACAAGCGCTTCCACAGCATCCTCAACATCCTGCGCCACTGCCAGCGAGTGAGGGAGGTCCGGGGGTCCCGCCTCGTCCGCTACGTCATCTGCTGACCACCTGCCCACCTGCCCCTCACCCAAGATAAGAGGACACAAGTATTTTGAGATGTAGAGAGATGTTGTTTGGTTGGTTGGTTTGGTTTTTTTTGCAGTGTTTCTGTCTCCGGGGCGTTCCTACCTGCCTAAAAAGGCAGCAGTGAGGACCAAGGGGTGTTTTTCTGCCGTCTACCCTACATGAGGAGTGGCAATATCAAGTGGCCTTGAAGTCTTGGAGTTTTGTTGGGAAAACTTGAGAGGGATGACTTGCCTTTTTGGTGAATTACAACTGCAGTTGGCATACCTGTGGACACAGGCAGTTGGAATCACATTTTCAGGTCAGCACTTGAAATGTTAACTTCTCTGCACGTTAATAATGAGCCTTTTGTGTTTATGAGTTGGAGACTCTGTTTAAGACTCTGTAGCTACTCACAGGGAGGATTAGATTCTTTGCTTTTTTTTAATCCATCAAACCCATTTCCAGATTTCCTTTTCTTCATCTTTTTCTTCTTATCCTAATTGTATGGTTTGGAGTTTCCTGCCTGGCCTGAACAGGAAGATCTGAGGTGGTTTAAACATTTCCAGACTGCTGCTGGGTAGTTTTTTTAGCCATGTGGCTTCCATACTTCCACCAGGCAGCCAGATTTTATTTTTTTTCCCCCTCAGATCAATTCATTAGACTGAAACAATAGAGCAGTAGGTTTTGTAAAGTGAAAATGTTGACTTTCACTTGGAAAATGCTGGTCAAACTTGTCACAGTTTATTACAGGAGATTTGGTTTCAAAGAACCTATCAGTGTAGTAAGTTCCAGAGTAGAATCCTTGTGATAAATACCAACTCTGTGAGTTATCAAAGCTGTTTTGATAAAAGCTGTGGTCTTGTTTTTCCATGAGCCTGTATCTGCTGTTATCCTAATATCTAATCTGAATATCCCTTCTTGTACCCTCTTTGTGTTCAGATGACAATTTAATGAGCAAAAGACCCTGAATGAACTTTGACATTTCTCAATAAAGAGATTCTGGTAATCTGGATTTTAGATTCCTGGATTATATCCTAGGTTTATAGTCCTAGATTCTTTTTTTTTTTTTTCATGTGTGTGATGGTTGGTTTTTTGGGTGTTTTTATGGTCTTTTGCTCTGGGGTGTTGAGATCCAAGCTTAGGTGTCCCTAGAGGGAGGTTGACCTGCTGGATATGGGGCTATTTCAGTGTTTTCAACGTGTTGACTTTTCTCCCTCTCTAATTTACTTTGTGGTTATACAGCTTTAACTTGAAACGTGTGGGAAAGAAGCCAAAGGGGCCTCAAAAAGACCCAGAAGAACCAAGGGGATGAGGTTCAACAAGACTAAGTGCCGGGTCTTGCACTTGGGCCACAATCACCAGAGCTAGAGGCTGGGGCAAGAGTGGCTGGAGAGCAGCCCAGCAGAGAGGGGACTGGGAGCACTGGTTGGCAACTGGTTGAACAGGAGGCAGCAGTGTGCCCAGGTGGCCCAGGAGGCCAATGGCATCCTTCCTTGTATCAGGAATGGTGTGGCCAGCAGGAGCAGGGATGTGATTCTCCCCGTGCTCAGCCCTGGTGAGGCCTCACCTTGAGTCCTGTGTCCAATTCTGGGCCCCTCACTGCAAGAAGGATCTGGAGGTGCTGGAGCAGGTCCAGAGGAGAGCAGCAAGGCTGGTGAAGGGACTTGAGGGGAAGTCTTGTAGGGAGAAACTGAGGGAGCTGGGGTTGTTTAGCCTGGAGGAGACTCAGGGGGGACCTTCTCACTCTCTACAACCCCCTGAAGGGAGGTTGGAGTCAGGTGGGGTTGGGCTCTTCTCCCAGGCGACCAGTGACAGGATGAGAGGGCCTGGCCTGAAGCTGCTCCAAGGGAGATTTAGGTTGGATATCAGGAAGTACTTCCATGGAAAGTGTGATCAGACATTGGGATGGGCTGCCCAGGGAAGTGGTGGAGTCACCATCCCTGGAGGTGTTCAGGGAAAGGCTGGATGTGGCACTTAGTGCCATGGTCTGGCGATGTGGTGGTGTTGGTCATAGGCTGGACTTGATGGTCTTAAAGGTCTTTTCCAGCCTTAATAACTCTGTGATTCTGTGAACACTTTGCTGGAAGGAGAGGTCTGAGTAGATGGGACAGCCATGCAGGCTTGCAAAGGAACTTGATGGGCAAACAAGCCTGAGACACATTTTTATTATTATAATCAGAGAGAGATGAGAGACCTGTCCTTCTAAAGTGGCTGAGAATCACTTGTGCACCCTGATAGTGTCACCAAAGGGGTTTTTTGTTGAGCTATCCCTGTGATTCTATGGTGGGTTTTTTTGGTGCTTTTTGGTCTTTTTCCTCACTGCTTGTTTTGGGTAAGCTTGCTTGCTGCATAAATATTTCCCTCCTGCTTTTAATTCCTTTTCATGTCTTGTTGTGGGGATTGCAGTTGGGGATTAATTAGATGTTGGTTAACAGCTTTCAGTCTCTTACTGTGGAGTTTTTAATTTTCTAAACTATTTTCCCTCGGGCAGATTCTCACAAATGTGCTCATTATTTTAATCCCCTCTCCTAACATTAGGTTTTCTTTCTATTACTTCTCACGTGGGAGATTTGCCATGGCCTGTGGTCACTTGCTGTGCCCTTCCACCTTTTTACCTCCTAAAATTCATGCTGGAAAATCAAAATGAGCTGGAAAAATCAGAAAGCTCTCATGTCCCAGGTGCTCAGCGAGTGTCCCAGGTGCTGAGTGAGATCCTGTCTCCTCTCTTGAATGAATTTTTTATGTTTTCAAAGCATTTTGGAGTCAAAGTGTTCATGTCCAGGAGTTCCAAGAGGACAATCTTCTTGTCTGTGTTTACTTCTTTCTCTCTCTGGCTGGTGCTCCCCATACCTTTCATCAGCACCCAACTGGCAACAGTGCCCAGATACCAGGACATGTTTCTGACAGTCCTGCCAGATGGTTTCATTTACTACTCCAAAACAGAGCTCACTTGCAGCTTTCCAGTGCTGACTTGCACTCATCCAAATATCAGCTTCTCTCATATTTCAGCTTCTGAAAACAAGGAACTAAAACTGAGGTAACACAACTTTAATTAGCTGATACATGAGAAAGGAATCACGTTCTTCCCGCAGCTTTAATCTCTTCTCCTCAGGATTTATCTCAGTTTGTGCTTTCACACCCATTGCTCCCAACCCCCTGGATATACCAGGAGCCATAAGGAAGGGGAGAAGTGGTTGATGACCACATATTTGGTGGAGGAAAGTTATCTCCTGGGGCTGGTCTAGACAGAACACAGATGTTTGTGATAATTTGATACCATGGGGTGAATGCCTTGGGCAGAGGAGGAAAGGAACAGCTGTTCAATTTGGCCTTGATAGTCAGAAATCAAAGTGAATCCCATGGTCCTGTGCACCTTGGTGGGGTTTGGAGGATGGGAAGATGCCATCTGACAAGGAGAAATGTTGGACAAGGTGGGCAGGAACAGGAATGATGAAGGGAAGAAGAAAGACAGCAACGTGCCTGATCCTGGGGGAGTTGGGTTTTATGCCTGTCAGGGACCCCACCCAGGCATCTAAAAAGTTGAAACCAAACAAAATAGCTTGTTAAAATGCTCTTTGTTCCTGTGGATTTGATGTTTGGCTGCTTTAAAAAAAAATAAAGGCTTTTTTTTTTGTTGTTGTTCTCCTTAACTCCTCTTTTGCAGAGGCACTAATGGAAAGAATTATCTGTTGAAATCAGTTCTCAAACCCCCTCGATTGAGTTTGTGTTATTTCAGGAGGCAGCCACTTCCATCTGGGAGAGCACATGTTCCCTTTCAAAGTGCCCATGAGGAGTGGGAGAAACCGAGTGGTTTATGTCAGTCCTGCTGGGTCTTCACTGACAGGGAGTTAGTGCTGAGCAGAGCTGGTAAAAAAACCATGTTAGGAAATGCTGGGTGAAGGAGGTAATTGATGTCAAGGAGTCTCCGAGATGAGAAAAGGTGTCTCTCCCATGCCTTGGTTTTATCAAGTGATCCTCTGAATTGTTCTCTGAATTAAAAAAGATGATAATTACAATTGAAAAATCCAAACTTTGCACTAGGAGGGTGCTTACTGTGGCTCATGGGACTAAATCATGATGTCCCAAGGCTGCTTCTCTTCCCCTGAACAGAGGAGCAGTGTGGTTTTCTGTTTCAAACAAGCTGCAAAACCATTTTGCAGCCTGCAGAGAAATCCTGTGCTGAGGACTAGCAAGAAACTTGGACTTAAATAATTTCTAATCCAGTTTTGCATTTATGTTGATTTTTTTATTTTTTTTCCTTAAGTGCTTGCTTCTTACTGGACAAGACTCCTTAAGACATGTTGCCTGCAACCAAAACCAAGAGCTGGGTGACATTTGGAGCCCATGTGGGTGACATCCAGGAGAATATATATTTGAGCAGCTACAAAGTTTGATATCCTTGTAAATTAGGCTTTTCATTTCCCACAGTCAAGTACAAAAACTGAGTTATGCTTTAGGTTGCCCAGGGAAGCTGTGGCTGCCCCATCCCTGGCAGTGTTGAAGGGCAGGTTGGATGGGGCTTGGAGCAACCTGGGCTGGTGGGAGGTGTCCCAGCCAAGAGGTTGGAACCTGGAGAGCTTTAAGGTCCCTTCCAACCTTAACCTTCCTATGATTTTGTGCTTTATTATTGAATGGGGTTTTTTTAATAAAATATTTTTTTAATCTAACTTGTGTCACAGGGAAATTTCCTGGGAATTGGGATGCAATTAAAATGCAGAAAAAAACTTGTTTAAACAACCCCTTCTAAACATGCCAGGGTTTGTGTATAGGCAGAAGCACTTGTGTATTTTATATGTAGAGACAGAAATGTGGAACGAGTTTATTCCTACATGTGTTGTTTCCAAAGCTGAATAACAACAAGTATTTTGGAAAGCTTTGACCCAACCAATGAAGTGGGTTTGTACTTTGATGTATGAGGCTGTATCTTCTGCTTCCTCCTCTGGGCAATTGCCCTAGGAAATCAGGTTTTCCCCTTGCCTTCAGGGATTTACTGGATGCAGATGAAGTAGGGGGATATCAGAGTGATGAATAGCAGTGTGATGGCTGCAGAATTTGTTTCCATTCCAGTTTAGTGGTGCTTCTTCTTTAATTGATGTGAGATTAATAAGTGATGATAAGCCCAGGCCTTTAAGTCGCTTTGGGAACTTGCTTGGAGTCTCCTGGCAATATCTGAAGGCTGTTTCATGCTCAGTGGAAATCCTGTGGGTTGATCCGTTCTGAAGTTTGCCTTTTTCACTTTTTTGGGGGTGTTATTTTGCTTTGCATTTCAAGGGGGATTTGCTCCAGGGGGCAGCTCAGCCCCTGTTCCCACGTGTGTCTCTGTTGCTGGCCAGTCTCATCTCGCTCCTCCCTGCTGACCCAGCTCCTCTTGCTGTCTGCCCAGCAGCAGCATTGCAATGATGACCTCATGTTTCAGGTTGGATATTTATGCAGCAGCTGAGAAATCCTAAATAATTCAATTTCCCCGTGGCCCGAGCAGGTCAGGAATTGGATGAGCTTCTTCAGAGACGTGAGCTTAAAAAAGATGTGCTGGCATAATGGTTGCTACCTGTGTGCTTGTTCCTTAATAGAAACCACAGAGCTTATCATTCAGAACTGGGCTGTGGCTCAGCAAATCAGATGAACCTTTGGGAACACACTGAGGTTGCTTTTCTCTTCAGCCTTCATTTTCAAAGTGAAAAATGATTCATTCGGTGCAGGGAAGAGACCTGGACTTGCTTCTGGATGGTTCATCTGGGGGAGACAGCTGTGAGTAAGCAGGACTTTCCAAATCTGAGATTCATTCCAACTACTCAAATGTTTGGTTTTCATAATCCATATTTTCCTATTTGTTTTAACAGCTTGAGGTTAAATCTTGTCTGGTATCTCTTTGCCTACACCTTGCCTTGGTGTCTCCAGAGACACCTTATCTCTAGGCATTCCTTGCTCCTTGGTTACAGCTGGATGCAAGAATTTATTCCAAGGTTCAAGGTGCTGAGTTGGTGAATTTAGTTCAAATCTGATTTGCAGACAATTCTGCTTCCCCTGCTCATGAGTCCCATGGTGCCTCACCTTTCCTCATGCTGCATCCTGGGGTGATGGCAGACAGGGGTATCCATGGGAAGGAGAAACCAGGGCAGGCTGGGAATCAGGAGACCTGATGGTCACAGCAGAGCAGGGATTAAAGTAGGGATTAATTTCTGTGGCTGTTGCAAAGCAAGCCAATAAATATCTGTAAAAAAACAGGTTTACCAAATGGGAACTCTGTTGGAAATCAGAAGTAGTCAGTCAGCTACTAATTACAGGTGGGGACTTGCCTTGGACCCTTTTCTGGGAGGTCCTGGTTGCACCTTAGGATCAATTAAAGAGAAGTGAGGGTGGCTAAAAAAGTTTGATGTGAGGGAAAAGGAAGGAATTTGGGTTATTTAATGTAGAAGGAGATGATTGAAGGGGAGACGAGTCTGTGCTTGAAGCAGCTGATGTGGCTGTGGGGGTAGATGTGCTGGGATGGGAGGAGGGAGAAGAAGGATAACCTGAAGCCACCCCAGGGGATTTCCAGAGCCTAGAACCTTGCAGTGGGCACTCAAGGGTGGGTCCAGGTTTACTTCATGGAGCTTGAGGATGATAAAACACAGGAAGGTGCTCCAGTGGGATGATCCACGGCCACTGGAGGCTGTTGGGCTTGGTTGCATCCAGCCTGGACCAACACCTTGAAGAAATCCTCAGCCATCTTTCTCAGTCCTATCATTCCAAAATCTGCCTGTTCAGGCTAAGTCTTCCTCAAATGGGCTTGTTCCTCCCTTGCAGTGGCAGCACCTCTCAGGACATCCTGCCCTTCCATCTACAAGATCCCAGGAATAGCTGCAAAGGGAGGAAAAGACCCATTAACCTTTCCAGTCTGTCTCATCTCTCTGTCATCCAGTTGGTGTTTGTCTTGATGGTGATAATTACTCAGAAGGATGTAAGTGCAAGACAAATGTTTAATTAAGAGTGGGTTTATTGCTAGTCTCCTGTCTGCTCCCATCTGGCAAGAGCCTGGTTGGGGTGGTTGTCTTGGCAGCCTGGTTTGAAGGTCTGAATGCCCTGTTCTGCACCCTTGCAAAAAATAAAAGACATAAATTAAAATATTGACAGGACCCTTTGTTCCCTGCTGCTGGGATGAGAGCTTCTAATTTCTAAATACTTTGCCCAAAATCCACATCTTTTGGTGATACCTGCTGTGGATCAACCAGGTTTGCCTTCAACGAATTTGGGACAGTGTCTGCCAGGTGCCTTGTGAGGAAAATTGCTCTTCTAGACACTGCAGTTCTTTGCCTCCAGGTGAACTTCCATCCAAATTACATTGTCTGGCTCTTTAGCAAGGCCCAGTAATGTCTTCCTGCAACATCCTAGAAGTCAGAAGGCTTTGAAACCAGCCAAAATCTTACACACGGTGCAAAGGTTTAAATGTCTCCAAGTAAATAGCCTGTAAATGAGCAGCTGGTGCAGCCTCCTGGGAAGGCTCCACAAAGGGAAGGTGGCCCCATAACCTGGCAGCACAGGGAATTAGCATTACAAATATTCCTTCTCCCATAGCTTTTTTTGGGTGCAGTGGGTGTCTGGGGCAGAGCTCTTCTCCCTGCCTTCCAGTTCCTGCAGCCAGCTGAGCTAATTTAAATATGCTTTTCCCCTCTGGGAAATCACACTGATCTTAATAAGGTTTTGTTGTTGGGTTTTTTTTTAATAATGTGCTGACTTAGAAGCTGGAAATCTGTTGATTTGTGTTTTTTTTGGTGTTTATTCTTTGCAGCAGTGTTTCCTTCTGCTTACTGCTCAGTTCCTTAAGGAGAGAAAGGCTTCAGGATTGTTCCCTGCTGGGAAACAGCCTCAGGACACCCCACACAGGCTGCAAATGGGAGGATGGGATAGATGGGAATATATGTCAGAGAACACCAGGTAAACCAGGAAACCCAGCATCCCAAACCCAGCACTGGGGCTCTCCTGCTGAACCAGACCCCCGAGCTCTTCTCCACCTCCCAGCAACTGGGAAATTTAGAAACTGCTGGAGTTGCAGCATTGCTTTCCCCTGCTGCTGATGAAGTGGGTAATTAGGCAGAACAGCAGGCATTTCACTGATTCTTTTAAGCCCCATGAAGGTAAAAAAGCAGCCTGTTTTGCCCCATGCTGGTGCCTCCCAGCTCTGAACCCCCTGATTTTGCTCAGCATATCCGAGTCGGTGCTTTGGGAGGTGCCATGGCAACATCTCAGCCAGGAGCTGGTTGGGTGGGAATGTCTGTGCACACACCAATTAAAATTTAAACAGCCTCTGCTGCAGGACCCCTGGTTTATTAATTAAGTGTAAAAGCATTGAAGGGATGTCTCTGAGCTGGTGGAGCACTGGGGCTCTATCATCCCTACCTGGCTCCATGGCTCATTGTCACTCCTTCCTGGAATGGTTTAGAGGTTTTGGCTGTTCCATCACCTGCTCATGGGGTTTCCTCCTGCTTTGGGATAGGCTGAGCTCTCTGTCAAGGATGTGAATGAGCTCCTTGGTATTTCCCAGCCTCAAATTGTCACAAATGACTTCAAGTTATTAATATTTTGTGCTGCAGTGTGAAGGGGGAGGAGTTGTCTTGTGATGATGCCTCGATGTTCATGTCTGGATAATCCAAGCAGGGATTAGTTGTATTATCCCTATTGTGGAAAAAGAAAATGAGTTGTCAGGGCTTTAAAGTACTTCCCAAGGCCACACTGTGAGCAGACAGTTGTGATCACAGGGCAAAGTGCTTCATTCCTGGCTTCCCCCTCCCCATCCTCCCTCCAGCTCTTGCCTTGCAAATCCTTTTCCCAGGAGCAACCTTTTGGGCTATTTGTCTTGCCAAGATCCATGTTAAACCCACTTGGCTTCACCTTTGCCCTTTTGACTTGGGAAGTTCAGACCTTTCTGCCTTGACAGAAACTTCTCCCAATATTCAGCTTAAATCCAGCCACAGCTGAGGAAAAACTTCTTGTGCACAGGTTTGGAGGCTGCTTGGTGCAAGCTCTGGCCTCACATTTCAGCCTCTTCTTTAAGCTGGTCCCACTTCCTTTCCTTGTCCTGGCATCTCCTCAGCTGGACATCAGGCTGAAGGTAGTGAATGTTCCACCATCGTGGGGTTAGCCATGGTTTGCACCATGTGGGTCCTTCACAGCCCAGTCCCAAGCATTTTTTGGGATTCCAGGTTCTTCTCTGTGTTGGGACACCTGGGGCTTTGAGGTGCCAGTGCCCAGAAGCAGGGAAGAAAGTTCACATGCTTCTCCCAGGTAATTTGGAGCCATGATTTCTGAAGGTCCATGCAGAAGATAACCTGGCTGCTTGTCTTTTGCAGGCTCAGAGCAGGAACACAACTGCTGGGAGCTGGTAAAACACTTCAAGACTGATGTGAGCAGGGGTGTCATTCCTGGGGGAACTCCTTAAAGCCAAGCCTTGGATCCAAGTGCTGCAAGGGATTTGCCCCAGAGAGTTGGGATGTGGTGCCCTGGTGCCAGCACTAATTGTGAGCACTAATTGCTCATGCCACACTGACTCTGGGGTGGGAGAGAAGCTGGGAGGCACCGTGGCAAAATGTGGGCTCTCCAAAGCCATCCTTGGAGCCCCACAGGACACTCAGCTGGGAGCTGAGTCCTCTCCTTGGGGCTCTCCCTCTGCCATCACTCTGGCAGGTGCCTCCACTCCAGGGTGTGAGGTTCATGGTCTGTAAAGGGGCAAAATAAGAGCAGGAGATGGAAAATGCTGGGAAATGGGGGTGTGCAGAGACTGGTGGTTCCAACAGCATTCCTCTGGACCAAGGAGTTGTGATGAGCCCGTTCCCAAGGATGTACACAGGTGGCTGCCTACAACATGAGAGAGATTACATCTTTTTTTCTTTGCTTTGGCAGTTTTAGGTCAGTTTAATAAGACAGAAGGAAAAAAAACTTCAAGGAAGTTGATACCAGATTGGTGACAGTTTGGGAAATCAAAAAGCTTTTGGTGGCTGCTCCAGGAAGGAGCAGGTTGGGATCCCTTGCAGCTGGTGGTGGTTGCTGCTCTCTCCCTAGTTTGGTGGGTGAGTGACACCAGTGTTAAATCAAATGTGATCTGGGAAGATGGAGGAAGGAGGGAATGAACAGGGTCATTCCAGGATGCAAGGAGGGTGCTGAGCCCTGGGTGCAGCTGTGGAGGGGTGGGGACAGGAGGGGGGTGGCAGGCACAGGATCTGCAGGCACAGGGCTGGGAACAAGCATTTGCAGGGAATAGAGAGTGAAGGGGGTGTGCTGGGGACAGCCCTCTCATTGCAGGGAAACAGACTGGTTTGGGTTGGAAGGGACCCTCAAGACCATCTACTTCCAACCCCCTGCATGGGCAGGGACACCTCCCACCAGCTCAGGTTGCTCCAAGCCCCATCCAACCTGCCCTTCAACACTGCCAGGGATGGGGCAGCCACAGCTTCCCTGGGCAACCTGGGCCAGGGTCTCACCACCCTCACACCAAAGAATTTCCTCCTCATGTCTCACCTCAATCTCCCTCTTCCAGGTTTAATCCATTTCTCCTCATCCCATCCCTCCCTGCCCTTGTCCCAAGCCCCTCCCCAGCTTTCCTGGAGCCCCTTCAGGCCCTGGAAGGTGCTCTAAGGTCTCCCTGGAGCCTTCTCTTCTCCAGGCTGAACACCCCAACTCTCTCAGCCTGTCTCCAGATCTGCTCAAGCCCTCTCATCATCTTCATGGCCTCCTCTGGACTCATCCCCAGCTCAACATCTGGGCATCATGTCTGCTCAGCCACTCCATCATCCTTCAAACTGGCCATCCCATGCTGTTCTCTGCCTCATTATTGAGCCCTGCATTCAGTGCAGCTCCCAGGTATCTCAGAGCCTTCCTCCTCCATTTCATTCTCCTTTTAGAGCACTGGAGGAGCTGGCAGGGGCTGGGGGGAACATCTCACTTGTACACTCCAACATTCCCTCTCAGTTTGAAGAAGCAGGTTCTGTTCCCAGCTGATCCCTCAGTGGCCCACTCAGTGTTCATGTTTGTGATGCCCTCAGTCCCAGTGGGAAGGAGACAGGCACTGTGCACCAACAGTGGTGTTTGGGTGTGCAGGCAGCTGCTGCCAGGTGAGCAGCATGGAGAGTGTCTCACTCCACCAACGTGTCCTCACCTGCCCAGCTGCTTTGGAGACACCGACTTGGAAGGATCTCCTTGATTTATGACACTCTGGGGAGAAATCAGAGCGTGTGTGGAGGAGCTGACAGTGCAGGCGGTGAGTTAAAGGGCTTTAATTTCCCCAGCTTGACACATTGCAGCACTTCCCTGTCCTGCCGTTTTTAATTTCCACTTGCTTTTTGTACATTCCTACCACTCGGGGCCCTCAGATCACACGGTACTGTCACAAGCTGCCCTGGGAAATCCATCTTTTCCTGATAGCATCCCTGCAAATGCAGAGTAATTTCAGTGGAGCTGCAGTGGCTGGACCACGTTTGAGCCAGTGTTTGCCACACCAGAGCTCTACTGAGCAATGCACCTCTTAGTAACAGGAGGGGAAAAAGGCATAAGAATTATTAAATCACTTCTTTTTTTCCTCTCCTCCCCCCAGCCTAATTCATGTGTGCTAGAAATACCAACTGACCTTTCCAGAGGCAAACTTAGTTTGAAAAGGAAACGTGGATATGGGAGAATAGCTCTGGCTCAACCACGAATCAGCCTTTCCTCCTTGTGTGTCCTTTTTCTGCACAAAAGGTTAGGAAGTCAAAGAGCTTTTCAAATATTTTATATTGTAGTTTACCTTTTTCAGCCAGTTTGGGGTGGAGGTGATGGCTAAGGCAGCGTTGGATCTGGCTCTCTGGGAAGTTCTGCATGGATTCTTGGCTGGGAAATCCAAAACTAATACTCTTTTCAGCTGGGCTGAAATCCTGGAGGTTTGGGTTCATCCACGCTGGTTGAGCAGACCAAGTGACACCTTGGGTGAGGAGCAGGAGGAGGTTTCATTGTTGTGTTTTGCTACCTTAGGTTCTGTACAGAGCTTGTCTGGACAAGCACTCCACTAATTATCTCCATCAAACCTGGATGGGGTTGTTCTCCATGGGCTCCCTGCTCTCCTGGCCCTGTAGCACCTGCTGTGCCAGTTGCTTCCTTCTCCCAGAAAGTCTGGATTTGTTTACTATGCACCAATTTATCTTCTTTTCAGTTGAAAATCCAAAAAGTGCCTGTGTTATAGCACCATAATTTGCAGCCTGGTGATTAATAAGACAGCTGATGGGATGAAACAGGGCTGCAAGCTCAGACTGCTGAGGAAAGCGAAAATCTGGTGAGTAGATAACGTGTGGGGCAGGCAGGCTGGAGCCTGGAGAGGAGGCTGTTGAGGAAAGAAACACTTTTCTTCTTGCTGCTTCACATGCAAAACCCAATTCAGTTAAATCCTCTTTGTCCTACCCCACCCTACAGCCTCCCACCCTTGGAGATGGTCAGGACTTGACTGGAAGGCTCTGGGAGGAACCTAAACTGAGGAGATGCACTCCAAGCTGTGGGGGTGACTCCAGAGGTCCCTTCTGACATCAATTATCCTGCAAGCAACTGTAAGATGGGGAATTCTTACAGCAGTTCCTATTCTCCATCTATGTAGAGACAACCTCCAAAGTGTTGATGAAGAAAAAGCATGATATTTATTGTAAGGGGGTTAGACTAGGTGACCTTTATAGGTCACATCCAACCCAAGACCTTCTATGATTCTGTGTTTGTTGTTTGTTTTTTTTTTCTGTGGGGCCTGATATGTACTCAAAGCCCAACAGCTGGTGTTAGCACCTCTGGAAATGCAGCCACTTTTACTCCAGTGCTTCATTTTATGGATTAAAAAAAAAAAGAGTCTTGATTCTATATACAGAGAATAAAGGTGCACAGACCTGTGAGGACATGAATGTGTCACCTCAGGGTGCATTACTGCAGGTGACCAGTAGAGAAAAGAGCCTCTTCCTGAAGGGATGGTTGAATTGCTGGGTTTCAGGCTACACCTTTCTGCTTTTGCCTTACCTGTCTCACACAGGTAAGGGAGAGAGCCTGGATTAAAAACCACAGGATGGCAGGGTGAAGGAAAACCAAGGGATTCTTAGAGCTCCCGTTACTGGCAGATGCTTCAGGCAAGGGCGCTGCCTGCTTTGATCAAGTGCAACGGGTCCCTCCTTGCCAATCAGCAGGAAATTAATGTAAACACTCAGGTTCTGGAGAGCTTTGCTTCTCCTCACTTAGAAAGAGGCACGATTCCTGGTGCCTGAAGATGCAGCACAGGCCCATCGTGATCTAGTCGGGCTGTGGAGTGTTTCATTGAGTCGCTTAGGGTGTTATCATCCCGTCTCGCTCCATCCCGCTTGAGAACACGCACCTCGCACGGAACCTCCTCTGTGTGTGTGTGAGCCAAGACCTGCAACCTGTGGCACACACCTCGAGTCACACCAGCACCCTGCCCTGGAAATACGGCAATTCCATTATTTAAGCTCGGCAGCTTAAGGAGGAGGATGAGCTAACTATAGCTGCCCTGAGTTCAATCACCCCGTTTGGAACGGAGGTGCCTTTATCTCCTTAGCGGTGGGGAGGGATCCTGCCAAGCTGTGATGCTTGTTGCCAGGCTGGAGCGAGAGCTGCTCCACGAGGTCGTGCCTGGCTCTGCCAGAGTTGTTCTGGGGATGGTGGCCAATGTCCTGGCAGGTGCTGGGCACTGCCTTGGGCTTCTGAAGGGCCAGTCATGTCCTGCCTCCTCGAGAATCATGGACTTGTTTGGGCTGGAAGGGACCTTAAAGATCACCCAGTTCCAACCCCCCTGCACGGGCAGGGACACCTCCCACCAGCCCAGGTTGCTCCAAGCCCCATCCAACCTGCCCTTCAACACTGCCAGGGATGGGGCAGCCACAGCTTCCCTGGGCAACCTGGGCCAGGGTCTCACCACCCTCACAGCAAAGAATTTCCTCCTCATGTCCAACCTCAATCTCCCTCTTCCAGTTTTAATCCATCCCCCTCATCCCATCCCTCCCTGCCCTTGTCCCAAGCCCCTCCCCAGCTTTCCTGGAGCCCCTTCAGGCACTGGAAGGTGCTCTAAGGTCTCCTTATGAGGTTTATACACCTTCATTTCCTCCTGTGGAATTCCCTGGGAGTTTAAATTACCAGACCATTTTCTCTGTTATGTTTTTCTCATGGTTTCCAAGCTCTTCCTTGCAGAAGAGGAGGCAGACTCAGTCCCTCCAGCTCTCAGAAAGCAGCATGCATGTCTGGAGGGGATCAATAACTATCGAACTATCTCGTGTCTTCCACTTAGGCTGTTGAGGCAGCTTCCTTTAATTGTTCTTTCACACTGTAAATACAGCGTAGAGGGAATGTATTATTCCCCCCCATTAAGTCTGCTGAGCTGCTCATGCCACCCCGGGGGGTGGAAAAGACCTCAGCTAGCTCACCTGTAGCAGCCCCCAGCCCCTTGGGGCACCCCCCAAAATCCCGTTACGCTTTTCTCCTCAGGAAAGGCCGGCAGAGCTGAGGAGGGGATGGATACAAGGGCTCCCCGGGGACAAGGCAGGGCTGGCCAGACCTGGAAACCCACCCGTTAACCCCGGTGAGCAAGTACGGGGGGGAGCAAAGGGCAGGAAGCCCAGCCAGGATGGCCTCAGCGTGAGGGGCTTCGCTTCTGTCCCCCAGCCCCTACGGTGAGGGGCTCCTTGAGGTGAGGGCCAGGGGGGACCCCCCACCAGCAGCTCCTCAGAGGGACAGACCCCTCAGGAGGCTCCGTACACGGGACAGCGGGGGGCTAAGCCTGGGGGAGATGGATCCCCTGAGGCTGCTCTTCCTGGGAATGGTGAGGGGGGCTGGATCCCCTCAGGCTGCTCCTCCCGGGAATGGTGAGGGGGGCTGGATCCCCTCAGACTGCTCTTCCCGGGAATGGTGAGGGGGGCTGGATCCCCTCAGGCTGCTCCTCCCGGGAATGGTGAGGGGGGCTGGATCCCCTCAGGCAGCTCTTCCCGGGAATGGTGAGGGGGGCTGGATCCCCTCAGGCAGCCTTTCCTGGGAATGGTGAGGGGGCTGGATCCCCTCAGGCTGCTCCTCCCGGGAATGGTGCGGGGGGCCCGGACCCCTCAGGCAGCTCCGGGTCCCCCCCCCCCCCGCAGCCCCTCCCCGGCAGGTGGCCCCCGCGCGGCCGCCGGGGGGTGACGTCAGCGGCGGGGGCGGGCGCGCGGTGCCGGTGCGCCGAGCCGAGCCGAGCCGAGCCGAGCCGAGCCCGGCCGAACCCAGCCCGGCCCGGATCAACCCAGCCCAGCCCAGCCCAGCCCGGGCCGGGGCGGATCGGAGGGAGCAGCCCCGGTAAGTGCTGCGTCCCCGCTGCCTGCCCCCCCCCCCCCCCCATCCCGGCTGTGAGGCGGGGTCCGGTGGCGGGAAGCCCGCCCCTGCCCTGTGCGGGACCCTCCGGGGTCACCTCGCCCTTCCCGGGGCTCAGCCCAGCCCCCCCACCCTCTCCCCCCCGGGGCCTGCCCGGGACCCCCTTCCTGGGAGCGGTGGGCTTGAGCCCCCCCCGGGACGCCCGTGGGTGTCCCCCCCCGGTTCTGTCCGCGCCTGAGGTGCTTTGTGTGCCCGTCCTGCCGCCTTGCCCAGCCGCCTCTCCTCGCAGCCCGGCTGCCCGGCGGGTCCCCAGCCCCCTTCGCCCTCTCCGGAGAAGGGGAAAGCCGCTTCCCGCCCCTCTCTCCCCCTCCCGAGGAGCGGGGTCGGTCTGGTTGATTGCTCCGGGGTTTCTTCCTCTGCTCCTCTCCCGGCCTGGCCCCTGGGGGCTTTTCCTGCCAGGCTTTGCTGGCCCCCAGCCGCCCCCTGAGGGCTGGGGTGGGTTTTGGGGAGCAGCGGCCCCACCCTGGCTCTGGGGAGCATCCTGAGCTCGGCTTTTGCCGGGGGTCTGAGGGGTCTGGGTACCTCTGACACCTGTCCCTCGAGTTCCTGTCCTGTGTGTGTGTGTGCGCTTCGGGGATGTCACGGGAGGAGAAGGTGATGTGGGGGAGCGAGGGTCTCTCTTGACGGAGCAGCTGGCTTGGTTTTGGAATTGCAGTGCTTGGGTACTTCCGAGGGGGGTTTGGTCCCTGCATTCAGCTCTAGATTGCTTGCTCCTCGCTGTTCATTAGGGACGTCTAATCCTGCTCGGCACTGGGAACTTCCCAGAAGACACAGGAGTGCTTTTCCCTCGCCTGGTCTGCAGCAGAATCCCGACCTCCTGCAGGACAGGGCCTGGGGACAGTCCTGTCTCTTTTACCACCTGGGACACGGTCAGGGGATGTAGCTGAGGCTCAGCTGTTCAGTGCTTTTCCCTCCTTCTGGATGGACAGACGTCCATCGGGTTGAAGGTGACAAGCCCCGTGGAGGTGGCCGTGCAGAGGATTGCAGGGAAAGGGAGAGCAGGACTGTAGCTGGGATATCGCAGGAGCCAGGGCTTGGAGTTGCATGGGCTGCTTTGAGGGTAAATCTCACATCCAGCAGGTGAGCATCAGCATTTCTCCTCCCTGCAAAAGGGAAGGGAGTGGGTAGAGCATCTCAGCCAACCTCAAGCTCTCCAGGGTGAGGGCTTCGTGCAGGTGGTTTCTGTCTCTGTACCTAAAACAGAGACATGAAGAGTAGCTTCTCTTCTCACTTCTACCTCCTGGGTGCCGGGCAATTCCTCAAGGCAAAATCAACCGGATTTGGCTTTATGAGCTGAAATTCCCTCTGGATTTTCCAGGTGGTGTTGAGGCAGCTCGCTGGCAGCTGCAGCTGTTTGGGTGGATGGGATTTGTTTGCCCTCGCTTGGGCGTCTGGAAGCGCCTGGTCTGAGCTGCCCCTGTCCCCAGGAAGGGACAGGCACCTCCTGAGTTCAATTTGTTTCACCCTGTCCTAAACCTCAGACGTGGGGAAGGCAAATGCCTTTCAGGGTGCTGGCTCTACTGGGACACCTGAGTTTGAAAGGTCTAGATTTAAGTGAGATGAATCTCATCCGACAACTGCAGACATTGTTTTTGGTCCTTTTGCCTTGATCTGGTGGGGTTTTTTTTAGCATCACCCTGCTGTTCTCCTACCACTCAGACCTCTTTCTGAGGCATAAAGGCTGCTGAAACTTTCCACCTCCCCAGGTGGGAGGTGTTGCAGAAATGCAACTGCAGGGGAGCCTTTGCAGCTCATCCTCCAGCAGACAGAGAAGGCTGGGTTCAAAACCAGCCTGTTAATTTTGTTTTAATGGCTCTAAGCAGTGGTGAGCTTCCCCCCCTTTCCTCCAGTACCTTGTGCCAACATTTAATTGCTCTCACTCTGGAGAGATGCTATCTCATTTCAAGGTTGAACTTACCTAGCTTTGACTTGCTGGGGTGGGGGGGGGATGTTGTGGTGCCCTTGTCACAAAGGTGACTTGTCCCTCCCAGCTTCCTCAGAAGGCTGGAGGCTTCTGTTCCTTCATGGATGGGTTTGATGGCCACCCTTGGGATTTTGTTGGTGTGACCATGTTGTCCAGGTGCCAGTCGGGATGCAGCTGTGGCTTTGGCAGTGCCATGTGTTGGTGTGATCTTTCTAACTGCACCTACCAGGACCACCTTCTTTTGCTCTGGCACCATATGCAGCAGAGACTCCCCATGCTCTTCCCAAATCCTTTTCTGACCTCATGTATTGCCTTCGGATTACATGAAAACGTGGACTGTGACCTCCACTGAGGTGATTTGGGTCTCCATGCAACTGTGTCATCCACCCACCAGCCATTTATTTCTGCCTTTGTTTTTTGAAATGTTACAGGTTTCTATTTAATATAATCCCTCCCCCCCCAAACAAATCACAGATGAGACTGAGCAGTGAGGAAAATCCCTGAGGATCATGCTTAGGTGCTGGCTTCCCTCCCTGCTCTCTCCCCATCAACAGCCACACTTGGGGCTGTGCTGGCACACACTGAGTGTGCGTGGGGTTTGTTTCACCTGGTGTGAGATTTATCCTCAAAATATTATCTGCTTGGGAGCAGTTTGGGGAAAGGCTGTGTTGAGGCACTTGTCTGTGTCACGCAGCCCTGTTGGCTGACAAAGACAAAATCAGTTTTTAAAATAGACCTAGTTCCAGGAAACTCAGCTGGCTGATTGGAGTTGTGTTTTTAGGCTCCAGTTTGTCTGTTTACCTGAAATTTCTGTCCTGCTGTTGTCTCTGGAGATGACCACAAGTTGCCTGCTGCTCCTGCCTTTCACCTTTCATCCTTAAAATACTGTTACACCCATTGATTTTTAAAATGCTTTATTTTAGCAGGTGTTTGGCAAGCCTGAAAGCTGTCATTAAGGGTGGGGTATATGAGAGGTGGTTGGGAAAGACCCTGTTTGGGATGCAGAGGGTCCATCTGAGTTTCTCTCATCTTGTGAACTGTTTTATCCCATCCCCAGCATCCCATCAGCAGCACAGGTACTCTCTTCCAGTTTTACCTAATCAAGCAGCTCTCTAATTCTCTATTCCTACCATGCTTAAATAGTGCCTCACTCTACAATTTATTCCATTGGCTGTTCAGATTTAATGGAATCCTTCAGAGTTCCTCATCAGTCACCAACCCTGGACACTTCTTTTCAATGCCATTTCTTTTTCCTCTTCCTTTGCCTTTTACAAAGACCCTGTTTCTGTGCATTTGTCATGTCTCATTTTTTGCCAGAAAGATTTTTGCCTGATTTAACTCTTGCTTCTTCTCTGGATTTGTGACTTTTGGGATCTTTTGAGATCTGACTCCTCCCTGGAAGTGCTGAAGGGCAGGTTGGATGGGGCTCTGAGCAACCTGGGCTGGTGGGAGGTGTCCCTGCCCATGCAGGGGGGTTGGAACTAGATGATCTTTAAGATCTCTTCCAACCCAAACCAGTCTGGGATTCTATGATGATCTTTGGTAGATGCTTCAAGTGAGTCCTTTATTTTCAATGATGCTAACAATGGCTTTCAGCTTGCCCTCTTAAATTTTGACACCACTGCCATTATTTTGGGCTGGTAGATTCTGTGCCTGGCACAGACAGAAGCTGTCATGGGAAAGGACTTGCATTAAACATGGTAGTTCATTTTGGCTTCCTCCTAGTCGAGTTGATCTGCTGCTGATCTCTGGGCAATTACCACTGAAACGAGAGCTGCTCCACGTGCCAGCAGTGGCTTTTCATCCCAAAGACTTACTGGTGTGTTCCTTGGCTTTAGTATTGATTATTCAATAGCTGTTTGCATTGTGGTATTTTTATTTGCTTCTTTGGGTGAATGTCTATGATGAATGGTGGGAAGACGTTGTCCTCCTTGTACCAGCAGAGCTGAATGTGTAGAATCATAGACTGGTTTGGGTTGGAAGGGACCTTAAAGATGATCTAGTTCCAACCCCCCTGCATGGGCAGGGACACCTCCCACCAGCCCAGGTTGCTCCAAGCCCCATCCAACCTGCCCTTCAACACTGCCAGGGATGGGGCAGCCACAGCTTCTCTGGGCAACCTGGGCCAGGGTCTCACCACCCTCACAGCAAAGAATTTCCTCCTCATGTCTCACCTCAATCTCCCTCTTCCAGTTTTAATCCATTCCTCCTTGTTCTCTCACTCCCTGTCCTTGTCCCAAGCCCCTCCCCAGCTTTCCTGGAGCCCCTTCAGGCACTGGAGGGCCACTAGAAAAGAGTGAGTTTGGTGCCTGTTGCCTGCGAGTGCCCAGTGAGTGGTCTCCAAGAACAAAATTGAATTATTTTTGCACATTTAAGCGCCAAGTCTCTTCTTTTGTGCCCCGGTCTCTTCATGCTCCTCCTAACCAACCCGTGCACCTCATCAGCTGCACTTCCCAGGCAGACATGATGCTAACTGGTGCAGCCCAAGCTCAGCTCTGGGAAGCCAGCATGGCTTGTCTGTGATCCGGTTAAACAGTGATCTGCTTTGAGGGCTTTCCAGGAGCAATTATATCTGAAGATTTACAGGAGCCGATTTCCCTCCCCCTGAAGGTGCCACGATGACCTTGTGGACTCTTCCTCTCCCTGGGGGCCGAGTCAGGAGAGGGTAAAGCTCCCAAATCTCTTTCCCAACAACATCCCTTGGCTTGGAGGCTGCAGGGGGAGTTGGTGCTGCTTGTTCCTGCAGCACTTTGCATCCCAGCTCAGCTTGTCTTTAAAAAGCAGCCGGCGTGGTTGTGCCTGGAACAAGTTTCTATATTATACCCAACAGTCAGCTCTGTAGGAAGCTGGCCAGCCCACGGTGCTGCAGCCCAGCCCTCCCTGGTGGCTCTCAGCATGCTTCTCAGGGCATTCTTGGGATGAAGGGATGTGAGCATCCCTAGGGATGGGAGAAGTGGTGCCTGGATGTGTGTGTGTGTCCATCAGGTCACTGGTGGGGATGCTCGTGGGGTTTTGTGGGTGGACAGCTGATCTGTGGAGCAGCTTGCTTCCTTTTTTCTTTTTTGGTTTGGGCTGGAACAGACCTTAAAGATCATCCAGTTCCAACCCCCCTGCATGGGCAGGGACACCTCCCACCAGCCCAGGTTGCTCCAAGCCCCATCCAACCTGCCCTTCAACACTGCCAGGGATGGGGCAGCCACAGCTTCCCTGGGCAACCTGGGCCAGGGTCTCACCACCCTCACACCAAAGAATTTCCTCCTCATGTCTCACCTCAATCTCCCTCCTTCCAGTTTTAATCCATCCCCCTCATCCCATCCCCCCCTGCCCTTGTCCCAAGCCCCTCCCCAGCTTTCCTGGAGCCCCTTCAGGCACTGGAAGGTGCTCTAAGGTCTCCCTGGAGCCTTCTCTTCTCCAGGCTGAACACCCCAACTCTCCCAGCCTGGCTCCAGAGCAGAGCTGCTCCAGCCCTCTCAGCATCCCCACCACTGCCCAAGCTGTTGCCTTACTCCCAGGCTGAGCTATGAGAGACCTTCCAAGTCCAGACTCTTTGCTAGGGAAGCAGCTAAGCTGTATCTCAGCTTCATTGTAGGATCCCTATGGATTCAGGGAAGAGCCAATAACTCCCTGGCTGATACCCATCTGTGTCCATCTGTCCCAGCTGCTCGGCTTGTTTGCACAAGCTAGTTCTTGGCTACACCTGATTTTACAACACTATTAATTACATGGCAACTGATACACCTGTAACAATTAGCTATGTAAATGAAGATAAAGGGCCTAATCACATTTCATGTTTCAAGGTACAGCTTGCTTCCCTCTGGAGGCTTCCTAAGCCCTCTTCCTGAATTTCCTTCCTGAAGGAAACTGCAGGTCATCTCCAGACCCTGAGAGGGACTTGCTCCAAGGTGTAAGTGAAGCAGGGCAGGAGGAGGCAATGTTGAATCCTCCTGGGTTGTTCCCAAAGGACCTGGGGGAGATGGCCTGTCCTGGGCATCCCAGCAATCCAGGCTGGCAGTGCCATCTCTGATGTCACAGCACTGGTTGGACCTGGTCCCTAGCTAGGGCTGTGTGCTCCATTAATTCCCTCTGTTCTGTGAAAATAGGGAAAGTTCTGAGCTATTACAAAGTGCCTTTGGGTAAAGGTAAATGCAACCCTGGCCTGCTGGGAGGAGGCAGGGCTGGAAATGAGAATGTGGAAATAGGTCCCTGCTTAAAATGTCTTCAAGGACAGAGGGTAGGTGCTGGGTTTCTGGAGATCTGGTTCAGCTGGGACTGGTTCCAATGAAAATCAGATCAAGGAGAATGGGGAGAGGAGAGCAAAAAAAAGCAGGTTGTTTCTTTACATTTCTGTCAGACTTGCAGGTTGAAATGTTGGGACTGGTTTGAATCTCCTTGACAAGCAATGAAGAGTGTTTCAGGTTATTTCTTTTAAGAATTAGAATTCTTTTGCTCTGGGAATTCTCTTTTCTCCCTGTTTTGGTGTTGTGTGTTTTTTTTAAATTTGAGGTTGTATCAACTTCAGAAAGCTTTTCCTCTGGGCCTGGAATGAGCCTTAGTTTCCTTCCACTTGTCTCCCAGGCTGAGTGTGGCCAGAAATGCCATAAATTAGGATTAAAGACCTGCTTTCTTTACTGCAGTGGTGAGCACGGAGCAGACTGCTGCTGTTCCTGTGAAGGTGGGCAAGGCTTGTCGTCTCCCTAAGGAAAACTGGGAGCAGGGAATGGGTGTCCAGGCAGCTGGCAGGCAAGCAGTTTTATGGGGGAGCCAAGAAGGGAAGCCTCAGGAGGCAGAAGTGAATGTTGGCAGGGTGGGAAGGGGCAGCTCTTGCTGCTGCTGGTGTTACTGCTGGGTTGAAGGGGTTGCTGCAGGACTGGGGGCAGATGTGCATCCAGATGTGCCTCACACCTGCACACCCACTCTGCTGTTTGCTAAACATCAGTGAGATAAGTTTTCATGCAAGGTTGACGTTTCATATGCTCCTTTTTCTGGATTTCCTTTTTTTTATTCTGCGTGTTTGTTTTACTTGTGAGGTCAGGCTTGGGTTCTTTGGTGAGAGGCAAAAAAGGACAGGTGAAATTTGATGAGATTCTTTCAGGAGAAGAAAGCTGGAGTCATAACTGGGGGCTGTGAAGGGATCACAGCATGCGTGGTAATGTTTCTGAGCACAAGTGTGAGGAGGAGCAGCTGAGGGAGCTGGGGGTGTCCAGCCTGGAGCAAAGGAGGCTGAGGGGAGACCTGCTGGCTCTGCAGCTGCCTGAGAGGAGGTTGGAGCCAGGGGGGTCGGGCTCTGCTCCCCAGGAACAAGGGATGGGACAAGAGGAGATGGGCTGCAGTGGTGCCAGGGGAGGCTGAGATGGGATCTTGGGCAGCATTTCTTGCTGGCAAGGGTTGTCAGGCCCTGGCCCAGGCTGCCCAGGGCAGGGCTGGAGTCCCCATCCCTGGAGGGGTTTCCAAGCCGTGTAGATGTGGTGCTGAGGGACATGGGGCAGGGGTGGCCTGGGCAGGGCTGGGAGGATGGCTGGATTGGATGTTCTTAAAGCTCTTTTCCAACCTAAAAGATTCCATGATTTCTTGATTTCCTTTCTCACTTTGAATAAGCAGCAGGGAAATCTCAGATAGCACCCTGATGGGCTTCACATTTGCTGAACAACATCAGTGGTTGCTATTACTGACTTGTCAACTTATCTCACATTCCAGCTTCTCCCGACTCTTCTTTATTAGACAGAGGCTCGTTCTGCTTGTTGAAAAAGAAAACACAAATTCAGAGAGTGAGGAGGTGGCCGCTCCCAAAATACCCGCTGGGTTTTAAGAGCAGGGGTTGAAGGGGCTCTGGGTTCTGCCCAGGGTTAGTGATCACATCGCTGCAGCCTGCGAGGTGAAAGCAGGTGAGCAGGACAGCTCAGCACTCCCACCTCGCATTTCTGCTAAATACCGAGTGATTAACACGGTGTAAATGCTGCCGAGAACGTTCTGCTGGGCTGGATGGGGACGGGGGAGCCACAAGGAAGATCGTTAGCAGCTCTAATCGGGTTGGTAGGAAGGAGTTGGATCACTGCACTTGAAGGGCCTCATTATCTTGTGTGTTTGGAGAGCAGGGAGGCAATTCTGCAGTCGGGAAAGGCTTTGAAAGGTCTTTGTTTCCTGAAGTCATTAGAAATGGCACGATCTCCTCTGTTAGATGAGTCTAGGGATGAATTAAACCACAAACCCAACATCTCTGAGCTGGAAAACTGGTTGCTGTCTGCTCTTCAAAGGGGCAGAGTGGGGCTTGGAAAAAGGAGAGAAGTTTGAAGGAAATTCCCATTACGATTCTTGCAATGTCTTTTCAGGACTGGTGTGTTTCAGCAGATCACAGGGATGCAGGAATGCAGCAGCTGAACAGCCAGGGGAGAAGTTTGAGGGCAAAGCCTGGAAAACTCCTTGTTCTCCGTGGGAGAGTGTGGATTAGTGCTTGTGCTCACCTCACCAGTGCTGTGAGACTGAGGAAGGACAGACAGTCCTGCAGGGAATTGTGTGGGGATGCTGCTTGTAACACAGCATATTCATAGAATCATAGAGTCATCCTGGTTGGAAGGGACCTTGAAGATCAGCAAGTCCAACCATAACCTGAGTCCACCTACCATGACCTAATCTACCCGTTTAGTGCTTAAATCATGTCACTAAGCACTGTATCTATCTTTCTTTTAAACACTTCCAGGGATGGTGACTCCACCACCTCCCTGGGCAGCCTGTTCCAGTGTCTAACTCCGTTCTCATGGAGTCTCCAAATCTCCCCCATGATTCAGGTTTACATCCTGGATTCTAAGCTCATCATCGACACTGGCCTCTTTTATCTGAATAAATCTCATCTGTCTGTGACTGCTCAGAGAGAAAAAAACATCTTTATTGCTGTGAGAAGTTGGTCAGCTTTCCTTCATCCCAGCAGAGCCCTGTAGGATCTGCAAAATGCTTCAGAAACAGAAGCATCTTTCGAGCAAATGATACTGAAAGTGGGGAAAAGGAAGGCTCAGAGACTTGGGTTTTGCAAACCAAACCACTCAGCCAAGGTTTCTTAGCATGATTCCTCTTGCAAGATGGGTGTCTTACCCCCCACTGGAGCCAGAAGTCAAGGGATGGGTTAATGCTGTGAAATTGGTCCATGCTGGTCAGTCCCTCAGGGCCCTGTGCAGAGCAGGAAGGGTGGTTTCAGAGCAGTATTTGGCTAAATCCTGGGCACTGGTGGTCTAGAGCCCAAGCTGGTGCAGAGGGCTTGACTTGCACAGCTCTCAACGAAGCAGGAAAAGGTCATATCAGCTCAGGTATGGCCACAGGGGCTGGTTGATGCTCTGGCCCTGCATTGAAAGCATCAGATGTGAAAACGGAGCAAACCAGCCTAAGCCTTCAGCAGCCCCAGGTCACCTGCAGAGCTGCTGTCTCACTCCCTGCACCCAGGTCTTATAGAATCACAGACTGACTGGTTTGGGTTGGAAGGGACCTTAAATATCATCCAGTTCCAACCCCCCTGCATGGGCAGGGACACCTCCCACCAGCCCAGGTTGCTCCAAGCCCCATCCAACCTGCCTTCAACACTGCCAGGGCTGGGGCAGCCACATCTTCTCTGGGCAACCTGGGCCAGGGTCTCACCACCCTCACACCAAAGAATTTCCTCCTCATGTCTCACCTCAATCTCCCTCTTCCAGCTTAAATCCATTCCTCCTCATCCCATCCCTCCCTGCCCTTGTCCCAAGCCCCTCCCCAGCTTTCCTGGAGCCCCTTCAGGCCCTGGAAGGTTCTCTAAGGTCTCCCTGGAGCCTTCTCTTCTCCAGGCTGAACACCCCAACTCTCCCAGCCTGGCTCCAGAGCAGAGCTGCTCCAGCCTTCTCACCATCTCCGTGGCCTCCTGCTGGTTCAGATGATCCCTGTGTAGCAGGCAGTGCTCCACCTGTGCTGCGTTTTGAACTTTGCTGCACATCCTCCCCTCTGTTTGCATATATTTTTTTTCAATAAACGTGGTGGTGGAACATTTCTCCTCCTGAGTAAGGGTAAACTTGGACACAAAGCTCTGACCAACCTCTGGGAATTTCCAGCTTCACATGGTATGGAACAGATCTTCCAAGGGCTCTGAAGGACCATAGTTGCACCCTCTCAATTTTTTCATCCTGGTTAAGACCACTTTCTGGTATGAAAACTATTGACCTCATTACTTTCTTAATTGCATCTAGGCAGCAGCTTGTGTGGTGTGTCCCAAAACAGATGGGGTGCCTGCATCAGGAGCCCGTTTGCTATTTAAGGCTTAATTAATTTTAACCTTTGAGCTGGAGTTTGTGCAAACCACTGGCAAGGCAATTAAGTATCTTTTTAATGGGTTATTTTTGTGGCTTCACCCCGGTGGGAGCTGAAGATCCCAGGCTGTGAGATGCCTGGGGTAGGGACCATCCTTCTGCTGTGCTGCTCTGATGTTTAATCCCTAATTGGGATTTTATTTGTGAGCCTTGGTTGAGTCAGAGTGAGAGGGAAGGTGCAGAGATGCAGCTGGATAGAACATGGGGAGCAAAAATGTCCAGGCTTCAATCCTCAAGGCTTGGATCCATCCTGGAAAAGCAGAGTAAAGGCCTTTGGACAGTGCAGTGTCCAGGTTATTTTGAAGTTGCTGGGTATTTTGCAGGCTCCAAGGATAAAAACTAGGTTCTGGGAGAGTTCCTCTTAAATCTTGAGGGCAGTCAGAAGAAGATGAGAGTGAACAGAGGGTGAACTGCTACCCTCACCCTCTGTGTGGGACACAGCATGTGGTGAAGGATGCCAGGAAGGTGAAGTCGAATTTCAGATGTGGTTGGGGGGCACCTTCCCAGGCATGTGTCCTGTCTACAGCCCAGGAGAGGACTTGGGGCTTGTCATCTCTGTAGGGCTGTGGGGTGGGGGAGTGCAGGTACCCACAGGGCAGCAGGCACAACCCCAGCACCTTCCTCCTGCACTATCCTGGCCTCATGTTTTCCTCTCTTAGAATCATCAAATGGTCTGGGTTGGAAGGGACCTTCAAGATCATCCAGTTCCAACCCCCCTGCCATGGACAGGGACACCTCCCACCAGCCCAGGTTGCTCCAAGCCCCATCCAATCTTAGCTCCTAGCAAAGTACATCCTGTGCTGCTCATTCCCTCCAACATTTGAGTCTGTTTCACAACACAGCCTGGGAGGAATGCAGCCCCAGGTCTGGCTGAATTAATTTCTCCTGCAACTCAGCCAAGGGAAACCAGGGATGAACCTGTTTTTCTCTGCAAGATTCATTCATTCAGCCACAGCCTGCTATAACTCACATCTCCTGCCTTCCAAGCTCTGCCCACCTGGGTTACTTAAGGGATTTTTTTCTAAAAATAGCTACTGGGTTTGATGTCTTTCTGGTATTATTCTGTGTAGCATTAAAACCTGCCTTGAAGGGCTGTCCAGTTCTTTAGTATTCCCTTAAAATACAGCTAATCCAACGTAATCTCATTATAGTAGTAGGTGATTACACAGAGAGCAAGATTTAGCAGTGCTCCAGCAAAGCCTTTTATTCCCCATCTATTATCCAGGTGGCTAAAAGTCACCAGGAATGTTTTTTGATTTTCCTCAGGCTATTTTAGGACCAGGACTTACAACACTTTTGGTTTTAATTCTCTAGAAAATCTCTCCCGTGTTATGTTTGATGAGGCTACGTTCCTTCCACTGCTCTTGGTTTTGGAAAGGGGCTCTGCCAGGCCTGATAACCCGTGGCTACAAACCACAGTCTTCCCAAAATCAGGAGACTGGGAAGCATGAAGTCCCCAGAAACCTTTAGCCTAGAGTAGAAGAGAAGTTTGGCTGTGTTAAGTTGTTGGTTTGGATTCATGGTCTCCAGCATCTGTGTGGGACCTGGTGGCCCTGCTCTTTTGAGAGTCAGATCAAGTGAAGGGTTGAAGTTTGGGATGTGGAGGCCCTGTTGTTGGGAGAGACCTGCCTTCTCCTCCAGGCAGGTTGGATGTGTGGGACAGGTGGGCTGGATGTGGTCCTTTTGGTTGTTCCAGTTTTACCCTCTTTCCTTTCTCCATCCCTTGGGGAACATCTGCTGCCTTGGGGCTGCAGCAGCCTGGGGCCATCAGTGCAGGACAGCAGTGGGGGTGGAAACCTTTTATGAAATGGTTTCTGCAGACAAATGCAGGTTGGTTTTGTGTTGGTTTCCCCCCCCCGCATCAAGTCTGGCTTCCTTCTTTTCCCAAGCTGAGCATGCAGATCTGCCAGCGGTCCAACCCCGGTCCCCCAAACAAACTGGATGAGACTGGTCAGTGAGCAGAGAGATGAACAGGGAGGTTAATCTCTGAGGGACACAAGTGCAAGCACTTCTGTGTTTTGTGAGACCATCAAGCTCTCTGCTCCCAGAGGTACCTCCTGGGGCCCGTGGAGGGTAGAGGCAAGTCAAAGGAGCTGCTCCACCATCCCCCCGCGTGCTGCACATACCTCCTTTGGGGCAAATTCCTGCTGCAGGCTCCTCAGTCACAGTGAAAAAAAATCTCTAGACTTGTTCCTCTATATTTTTTTTTAATTTAATAACCATCCTGCTTTTTGCTTATCTTGCTCCAGCCCCTCCAGTGATAACACAGGCAGAGCCCTGACCTGCAGAGGCCCAGCTCTCTGACAGAGCATGGATCTTCTCATCCTTTTTTTATTGCTTGAGAAGAAAAAAGACCATAGGTGCCAAACCAGAAGGGCAAAGTGATTTACCCCCATGAGGTATCACGTTTCCACTCTGATTTATGACTCGGGGAGAGGCTTCTGAGTCACCCAGTTCTAGGAGCTGCTTTCTTTTGGCAACGGAAATAATTCAGGTTTGAAATCGATGCGTCGGCAGCCGCGCGGGGTGAGAACAGAGGCTGGGGAGGGAAGCAGGATGGAGGCTACAGGTGCAGTGAAAGGCACCAGCTACAATAAATATATATATTTATCATGCTTGGCTTAACGCAGGCTTCAGAGAGACAGAGCTGGGCTTTTCCAGCTCGCTGCCATGTCAAACAAATGTCCCTTGGCTGGTGGGAGAGGGCGCGTTGGCCGCGGGTGCTGAGCCGTGTTTGTTCAAGGCACTGTCTGGTGGCTGTCTGGCTGCAGACTGTGGAGCCTGGAGCACTTTTCACCAGACCTTTTTTTTTCCTCACACCCTGCTCACAGTTCCCCCCCCCCTTCCACAGCTGATTTCCCAAGCCCCTCTGTCTGGCTGGGGTTAGCCGGGTGGTTTTCCCGCACCGCTTAAAATCTCAGCGAGTGTCAGCAAGTTCTTCATTGTGTTTTGTTCTTTCTGGGAACTAATGAGCGTTGTCTGGTTTTGGTTTTTTTTTTCTTACTTTTTTTTGGTCCTGAGTGTTGTAATTTGGCCTGGCCACAAGTGCCCTAGCCCTTCAGGATGAAAACTCCTATTTTCCTGCAAGAGGTTTGGACAGCAGAGCTGAGGGACGATTCTCTATGTGCTTACGGTGCACTGGTATGGATGGAAAAGCTGTCTGTGCTTTCCTACTGCTCAAGCCAGGATTCTGGGGTCATTTTTCAGCTGCTTCCCTTCAGTTTTGCCTCTTTCCTCCTGCTTTTCCCACGGGCTCACAGAGATTTTGCCTTCCTGCTGGTGCTACTTGGTGCCTTCTGAACCTTTGCTGGTGGTAGCTCTGCTTGCCTCCTCCTCAATGGGTTTCTGTTTGGATCCTACTATTAAAAGCATCTGATAAGTATTATTTTGGGGAAAATAAGTGTATGATTCACTTCTGAGTAGGCTGTTTGGTGCAGCTGGATTGTCAGGGCTTGCTAGATCCCGAGGGAAAAAACCTTCATGAGAAACAGGCAACTTCAGCTTACCCAGGGTACCTGATGGGCCAGGCAGGGGCAGCTCGAGCAGAGCTGGAAGGATAAAAACCATGTTCAGAAACTCAGGGTGTGCTCATTGATTTGGCTGCAGCTCAGCTCTGACTCTCTGCTGTGAGCAGCTCTGGTGACAGAGGGTCCCATTCTGCCCGGGGAGACAGACTCTGCTGGTGGTCATTAGCAAGAGCTTCACGCAGAGGAGCTCACAGCAGAAGCCTTCTGACTTGGCAGCCGCTTTTAGACAGGTTCAGGTGCTTGCCAGTGTCTGTGCAAAGCCTTGTGATGCTTTCTGGGGTATCAGGATGGGGTGTCTTTGGTGGAGACCCCAGCACTGAGGTCACTGAGGACACTCTGCACAAGAGCATTACTTGTTCTTCAGCATCCTGCAAAGGCTGAGTGGTTCCTGTCACTGGCATGTTCATAGTGAGGTTTGGGGAACAGCTCATTCCTCTGAGATGGGACTGCTTTTGGGGTGGCTTCTTGCCCCCCACTTCCCTCAGGTCCCGTCTGCCAGGTCTGGTCTCCTGATGTGCTTTTTTCCTGGGGGGGAGAGCATAGTCTGGCAGCATCAGGAAGAAATTCTTTGCTGTGAGGGTGGTGAGAGCCTGGCCCAGGTTGCCCAGAGAAGCTGTGGCTGCCCCATCCCTGGCAGTGTTGAAGGGCAGGTTGGATGGGGCTTGGAGCAACCTGGGCTGGTGGGAGGTGTCCCTGCCCATGCAGGGGGGTTGGATCTAGATGATCTTGAAGGTCCCTTCCCACCCAAACCATTCCATAATCAGGGTGTGTGAAGGGTCTCGGAATGGGCAGGGCAGGAAGCCCCCCAACTCCATGATAGACACCTCCCATCCTGGGAGGTGCAGGAGCTTACAAAGCAAGGAACCAGATCCTGTAGTTTCCAGCATGAGCTGCAGGAGGGAAGGGAAGGGGCTTTTTGCCAAGATGACAGCAGAAGCGTTGCCTTTAGCCTTGTTCAGCCCTGAAGAGTGACCGTCCTCAGGGCTCTCTGCAGGATGTTCCTGCAGAGCTGGCCACCAGGAGCCCATCTTTATTGATGGGAGGGACTAATTACATTTCAGCCTCGAAGCAGTTGCTGGCCTGGGAGCTGAAAGCTACGGGAGGCTTGTCCATATTTCCCTCTGCTTCAGTAATTCCAGTGCTGTGACTAAAGCTTGGAGACATCTCTTAAAGATATGGACGTCCATCACAGGGCTGGGAGGCACCAAACTCCCTGGTCTTGTTCTGCTTCACCCTCCACCGTGGTATCTCTGCTGCTTGACCTCTTCAGGTGGGAGATGACCATGTCGGGGGGAGGGTGGGGAATGTGGTGAGAAAGGGATAAAGGACATTTGAAAAGCTTTTGCTGGGGGGCAGGGAGGCTGAGTGGGAACAAGAGGATGAATCTCATCATGCTCCTGCCAGATCCTCCCGGTGTGGGAATCAATGAGCTAATCCTGATGAACACAGCCCCTGCTTTGCAGCAGGAGGGTTTTAAGCTCAGGCCCGGTGGCAAAGGCAGCTGAGATGTAATGGCTTGCAGGATCTGTCCCTTTGCAAGGTATTCAAGTGAGGGATGGCTGTTATCCTTCTTTAATTAGCACCCGTGCTGCTCTGTTAATCACAGACATCTTGTCATGATGCTTGAGCTTTAATGAATTAAACCAGCTAGAGAGAGATGGCTGCAGTGCTGAGCGGGTTTGGTGGGAAGGAAAAGCTCATCACAACCTCGTGGTTGGGTCTTGTGCTGGGAGATGGGGGTGGAGAGCCCCCCTGAGGGCACCCAGAGCCCCTTGGAGGAGTGAAGGGAGCAGAAAGGTCAGTGCAAATCAAGGTTGGAAGGGAGCTGAAAGATCATCTAGTCCCACCCTCCTTGCATGGCCAGGGACACCTCCCACCAGCCCAGGTTGCTCCAAGCCCCATCCAACCTGCCCTTCAACACTGCCAGGGATGGGGCAGCCACAGCTTCCCTGGGCAGCCTGGGCCAGGGTCTCACCACCCTCACTGTGAAGAGTTTGTTCCTGATGCCAAAAGGCTGTGCTGCTCCCCAGGAAAAAAGCACATCAGGAGATCAGACCTGGCAAATGGGACCTGAGGAAAATGGGGGGCAAGAAGCCACCCCAAAAGCAGTCCTATCTCAGGAACCCCAACAGCAACGTGAGGGCAAACTCTTTCCTTGCCCAGAGTGAGGTGGGAGAGAGAGAGAGAAGGGATGAAAGGAGAAAAGAAACTTCCTGAATTCCCTCATCCCTGTATTTTATGGCACAGGGGGCCCTGATTATAAAATCTCGGGTGATACGTGGAGCAAAGAGTGAAACTGATGTGTTGCCTGCAGTGAAAAGGTGAGTGAGAGGTAAATTGAAACTGTAAAATGTGCTCAGTGTTCATAAGGAGGGACCAGCTCTCCACATTTCCTGCATTGTTCTTACATGCACGATGTTTCTTGGGAATTGGATTCTATCATTCTCTGCATAAGCAACTGCAACCCTTCCTTGGCCTCTCCATGCTCAGGAGGCTCCACAGGGCATTGTGGGGGCTCCTGACCCTTCCCTCTGGTTGTCCTGCAGGTTTGAAGAAGGACTTTGACCTCAGATGTATCCATTAAACCGTTGGGATTTATGGGCTGCAGACCAGGAGAATTTTCCAACATAGAATATTTTCAGTATTTGCTCTCTGAAAGGACCCCAGAAGCTTTCCTGGCATTAAAACTAGGGTAGATAGGAGGTGGGAAAGGGGATTGGGAATAAAATTAAGGCTCAAATCCCCTAAAACTGTTGTCTCTTTGTCTTTTACCACCTTCCAGCACCCAACAAAAGGTTGTGGTGGCTCCACAGGGATAGACAAGTCAGTTTTATTTTTCCCCCACATCATCTTGGTGCAACCACAGATTTTATTATTCTCCTTCTGCCCCTCTTCTGTTCTTCAGAACCTGTTTATTGGCTGTTACTCTGCTGCAGTTTGTCCTGGAGCTCCCTTTGAATTTGTCTTTCCAAGTGAATGAGGGATCCTGGCCTCATCAGCTGAGAAACCCTTGGGACTCTGCTTGGAGGTCCATGAAAATAGTCCACATTTTTAGTCATCTGCTGCCATGGTTTTTATGGCCACTGTTGGTCTTCACAGCTGTTTTCATTAAGCCTCTGAAATAATGATTTGTCATGAAGACAGACTTGGAGAACCAAGGAGAAAAGGAAAAACAGGGGTTGCTTAATGGTAGGGCTGGCATTGGGGAACTCTGGGAAAGTAACTCTGGAGAAGAACTCCTGTTTTCAGGGAATGCTGGTCAGCTGGGTCCTTTGGATTTGTTGTCATAGGATCACAGAATGTTAGGGGTTGGAAGGGACCTCTGAGGATCATCTAGTCCAACCCCCCTGCTGCAGCAGGAACACCCAGGGCAGGTCCCACAGGAACATGTCCAGATGGGTCTGGGAAGTCTCCAGAGCAGGAGACTCCACAGCCTTTCTGGGCAGCCTGTCCCAGGGCTCTGTCACCCTCACAGCAAAGAAGTTTTTCCTTATATTTAACTTGAACCTCCTGTGCTCCACCTTGTGCCCATTGCCCCTTGTCCTGTCACTGGACATTGCAGAAAAGAGACTGGTCCCATCCTCCTGACACCCCCTGGAGATATTTATAAGCACTGATGAGATTCCCCCCTCAGTCTCCTCTTCTCCAGGGTGAACAGCCCCATCTCTCTCAGTCTTTTCTCATGGGGCAGATGCTTCAGTCCCCTCAGTGTCCCTGTGCTGGACTGTCTCCAGCAGTTCCTTGTCCTTCCTGAGCTGAGGAGCCCAGAACTGGACACAGTGCTCCAAAAGGGGCCAGAGGCAGAGATAAGATGGACAAACGGAGACAGTGGTCAGTCCCACAAAAGCAAGTTGCCTGCTGGTCCCTTGGCCATGGGGCATCTCCCTGTATTCACCCTCAGCTTTTCCCTGGATGGTTCAGTGAGAGGGAACCAGCCCCAAGAGTGAGGACAGGAGCCCAGCTTGCCATCCTTCAGGGCCATCCTTTTAGGGGTGCTTCTGCCTCGGCCCCTCTAATTGCAGAAGGTGCTGCAGGGTCACCACTCAGCTGGAGTCTGAGATGTGGCCAGGAGCACCATGAAGGCCATCTCTTTGAAGGGATGAAATAAGGCTCAGCTCTTCCCTTTTACTCTCATGTGTCACATTTTCCCATTCAGTGCTTCTAGAACTGGACTAATTATTAATAATTAAGCTGACGAGGCAAAACTTGGTTTCCTTCCATTGCATCTAGAGGAAGCCAAGAAGCCTGGCCTGGGATCTACCACCGTGTCTCCTCCAGCCCCACCTGGTCTCAGCAAACCCTGTGCACTTTGGCTTGTAGTACCAAAAAGCTGAGAATTGTGTGGACTGAGAGGTGAGGAACAGAGAGAGAGAGCTCAAACCCACCCTAGCACCTTGGGTTCACTTTGGTTGAACCCAAGTGCTCTTTCAGAGTTCCCTTTGCCAGCAGCAATTTCTTTTGCCCTTTCTCTTGGGCTTTTTTTTGCCTCCTCAGACATCCAGGAGACCCGTGCAGAAACTGAGAGCTTCAGCACAGGCTTGGGAAGCTCAGGTTAAGTCACCACAAGTGGAAAAGCTCCATTTTTCCTGCAGCCAGATGTACCTCTTGCAACCCTCCTGCTTGCTGCTCAGGTCCCAGCCTGTCCTCAGACCTTCCTATGGTCCTCAGACCCCCCACCACCTTCTTGTGTTCCCTTTCCATGGCTGTGCAGCCGGGTTGCAACACAGGGGTCACCTTCCATGGGCGAAGGGAATTCACAGGGATGCTCTTCCCTGCTGTCCTTGCAGAGCTTCAGGATTTATTTACCTTCCTTTTCCCCTTCACTCCTTCTTCCTCACGCTTCGTTTTTCCCTCCTGTGACTATGGACCAAGGCACCTCTCTGGCTTGTCCTTCTTCCTAGTGGTGAGAGCTGCTGTCTCTGTTCAGTCTTTGCGTGCAAAAGCCAGGGTTAGATAATTGCTGAGTTGAAGAGAGGCTGTAATTATTTTTGCTTCAGACTACAGGACCAAGCAGTGTTTGCCAAACTGCTTGGTGGCTGCTGGCAGATGCTCTTGGAGGGTGTCCCTGTCCTGCCTACATCCCTCCCCGCTGGTTTATGGTCCATCCATCTTTCTTTTCACCATTAACTGCTCCACATCCTTCCTGTGCTGGGAACCCCAGCCCTGGCCCCAGCCCTGCAGGGGGGTCTCAGCAGAGCAGAGCAGAGGGGACAATCCCCTCCCTGGCCCTGCTGGCCACGCTGCTGGGGATGCAGCCCAGGACACGGGGGGTTTCTGGGCTCCAGCGCACGGTGCTGGCTCGTGGGGAGCTTCTCATCACCCAGCACCCCCAAGGCCTTCTCCTCAGGGCTGCTCCCAGCCCATTCTCTGCCCATCCCATATTTGTATATTGTTGTTGTGTGGAGAACTTCTTGGTTCTGTGCAGCCATGACCTCCTGGATGGGAAGACCCAAGCTGGGAGGCTGCGAGGCTCGGAAGCCAGTAGGTGCTAAACTTGGACAGATGGGCCATTTGTTTTTGTGGTGTCCTGGTGCCACGTGGATCCTTTTGAAGGATGTGGTGAGAGATGAAGTCAGCTCCTCTTTTCCCACCAGGTCATCCCACCCCTGTGTTCACCACCAGCAAAGCTGCTGGAGAAGTAGGGGGACTGCTGCCTCGTGCTCTTGGTGGGAGGTCTGGTCATAGGCACTGCTGGTGGGTTGCAAATCCCACAGTTGATGACACGGCTCCTCCATCTTCATGAGGATGGACACCAGAGGAGAACTGAGCCCTGTTGTTGGCTGCTTTTAGCTTTTCAGGCTCTGCAAAACCAGCTGGGGTGCCACCCCACCTCGTTTGCCCAAGTAATGTTGGTTGTGATGAGCTGACAATCTCCCTCAATCACTCGGTGATGTTTCCAGAAAGATTCAAAGAGGGGAAAGGAGGATTTCCAGTTTGCTGTGTCTTCCCAGTGGAAAAGGGAAAATCAGCCAGCTGAAACATGCTGGTAATGCTGTGTGCTTTTGGAGGGGATAATTAATGAGTCTCCAAAAGGTCACAGCTTTGCTCATGGTTGACCTTCAGCAAGCCACTCCGTAGGCAGAGCTGGTGTCAAATGAATCCATCTCCTCTTTTTTTTCTTCCAGGAGCAAGATCCAGCCCTGCTGAGGGACAACTGGGCAGCACAGGGACCTGCTCTGGTGAGCTGCAGAGATCAGATGGCACTTGGTTTCACCAGCAGAAGATACACAAGGAGAAGCTGTTGGAACTGCAAACGTGGGAATGTTCTGTGCTGAATGCAGCTTGGTGATGTGAGGTTTGATCTTCAAACCATCAAGATTTCTCTCTGCTGGTGGGGAAGATGGGTTCTGATTGTACTGAAAATGGAGTGACCAGGAGGGTGAAGCTTTGCTGACCACTGGGAAGCCCATCTGGAGCCTGGATGCTCTTCCTTGGTGGGGAAAACACCGTCAAAACTTGTGGGCAGGGAGGGTTTGGGGCAGCAGGGGGACCATGGGGCTGCTCTGGGCTCTGCCCTGTGGTGGGGCCTTCCACTTGTCCTGGCACTGACCCCCTGGGAACACAGGGCTGGGCATCCAGCTGTTCCACCAGCCACACGCTTCAGCGGCGTCTTGGGGACATCAGAGAAGGAAAACAAGGCAGGAAAATGTAGCAGTGCTGATCTTCAAGGACCTTTCTGCTTTGCTGGAGATCTCTGGGTGCGTTTGTCCGCCCTGCTTGGGAGGTCTCTGCCCCCCCTGGCTTTCTCACCCAGTTTAATACGTATTTCTTCGGTGTCCATGCATTTGTGTCTCTTCTCACCTCCTCTTGAAGCCATGAGCTTCTCCAAGGAACCATGAGGTGCTTGATTTCAACCCACCCCCGTGAGCTGGAAGCCCTTCCACTCCCCCAGCTTTCCAAGTGACCGCGGAGGAACAAGAACCCAGAGAACCTGGAGCCCACCATGGCCGAGAAGTGCGACTGCGTCGCCAGCGCCTACGGCTACGACCTGGGCTGTCGCTTCCTCAACTTCCACCCCTTGGGCTTTGGAGCCAACGGGTTGGTCCTCTCAGCCCTGGACAGCAGGAGCTGCCGGAAGGTGGCGGTGAAGAAGCTGACCATCGGGGACGCGCGCAGCATGAAGCACGCCTTCCGGGAGGTGAAGATCATCCGCCGCCTGGACCACGACAACGTGGTCAAGGTGTACGAGGTGTTGGGCCCCAAGGGGACCAGCCTGAGGGGGGATTTCTTCAAGTTCAACGTGGTCTACATCGTCCAGGAGTACATGGAGACGGACCTGGCGCGGCTGCTGGAGCAAGGGAAGCTGGCCGAGGAGCACGCCAAGCTCTTCATGTACCAGCTGCTGCGGGGGCTGAAGTACATCCACTCGGCCAACGTCCTCCACCGCGACCTCAAGCCGGCCAATATCTTCATCAGCACGGAGGACCTGGTGCTGAAGATTGGTGACTTTGGGCTGGCCAGGATCGTGGACCAGCACTACTCACACAAGGTAGGAGATGGCGAAGCGGTGAGGCGGGTGGTCTCCTGGGGAGCTGCCAGGTGTTATACAGTCATAAGGGTTGGACTAGATGATCTTCAGAGATCCCGTCCAACCCTTATGACTCTAACACCTGGCAGCTCCCCAGGAGACCACCCGCCTGCTAAAGCTGAATCACCTACAGTGGGTCACACTGGAACGTGTCCAGATGGGTTTGGAACGTCTCCAGAGAAGGAGACTCCACAACCTCTCTGGGCAGCCTGTCCCAGGGCTCTGCTACCCTCACAGTAGTTGAACTCTCACAGTGGTTGAATGCCTGTAGGGTGAAGTGGTGGGATGGTGGTAGACCTTCTAGGGAGAAACCCATCCTTTGAGTGTCACGGCTGTGATCTGGGCACTGTTGCTTTGGGCAGGGAGGTGGGGAAGGGGAGAGGGAAGAGGATGGTGAAAAGACATTTTGTGATCCTAAAGCCAAGCCCTGATCCCCTCTGGTTTTGAGTTTGGAGAGAAACAGAACCTGGGGAGAAGGAAGAAGGTTGCAAAGGGTGTCAGGGAGTGAGCACTGGGTCCTTGTCACTGTTGCCTGTCCCTCCTGTGCACTGGTTATTTATTACCCAGCTCAGGAAGAGGCTCTGGGTTTTTCAAGTGTTGGGTTGTCTCCTTCATTTTTCCAAAAGTCAGGTGCATCCAGAGGCTTTTCCCAAGGGAGGGTGGCTCCTGGAGAAAAGGCCCTGCAAGAAGGCGGCGCTGTGTGAAGGCAGCAAGTTACTGATTGAAGGAGCTTCATCTTCTCTGAGGCTGCAGGGTCAGGGTGGGAGCTGTCTGCCCCCACCTGCTGGAGAAATAATTGGAAATATTGGAAAAAAATGAGGAAATATTTTTCCTAAGCCATTCTCCCTCACCTTAATAACAGCCAGTGCAGTGGGAAGGAGCTGTCAAGGGCTGTAGCTTCATGGTGGGTTTGCAAGATGTCGTTGCACGAGCTTCTTCCCATTCCTCCCAGAGGTGGGTGGCTGGAGCATCAATGTGGGGAAAAAAAACAACCCACCAGCAGAGAGACCTGGATACTGCTCTGGAGCAGAGATGAAAATAGCAGCACCATAGATAATGTCAGTTATCTGTAAATTCTGGGGACAGGGAGGTTTGTGTTTGCCAAAGCAGGTGTGCAAAGGTAGAGGAACAGCAGGAGGGCTCAGATGGGGCTTTGTCCTGCCTTTGGTTTTCAGCCCTGCTCAGATGCCTCAGAAAAATCAATTCCTTTCTGTATGTCTCTTTCAACCTCCCCTTTCCTCAAGGGTTCGTGCAGATTTATGAGCTCTTTGGTCTGTGCTTCTGCAGGAAGCACCAGCAAGAGCCAGGAGTCTGGGGCTGCTGAGCCTGCCCCCCCAGCAGAACAGGGATCCTCACCCCCCAAATGGTGGTGCTGCCAGCAGAGCTGCCCAAAAGCAGCTGAAACCCTGATCCCTGCATAAATAATGGCTGCAACGACCCAGTAGATCCCAACCTCTGAAGGAAGTGCAGAGCTACCCCTCTGGCATAGTTTTCTCCCAGGCCTTTGCAGTGAGGAAGGCTCATCTTAATCACTTGCATTTTTTTTCCATTAGGATATTTTGGAATATACTCAGATTGATGACTGGGTCCTGCTGACACCTACAATGGCAGGTTGTGTGTTGCCCTTAATCTAAAAGGTCACAGCTTTTCTGACCTGATGTTTCTCAAATCCCAAACCATCCTGCTGAGTGTTAAAATGGCAAATAATAACTGGGGTCGATAGTGAGCAGAGTTTTAAACACAGTGAAGAAATACAAATGTCATCTAAATAACAGTCCTCATTTGGCAACGTGTCTTGTTTACATGGCTTGCAACCCTTTATTTGGGATGAGTTGGTGAGAAAGGGAGAGATCTCCATCTCTGGGAGATACCCTGCACCCCAGCAGAATGTTGGCCTTCACGTCCTTCGAAGCAGAGCAGCTTCTCCCACCATCTGTGCCATGTTTGCTGCTTCTCCATGTGGTAGGAGCAGTCGGGGGGGGCATCTGATGAGATGAATTTCAAGCTGCCAAGGTCACATCCAGATCTGGGTCTGCACCTTCACAGGGTGCTTCTATCTGATGGCTTCAATTTTACCCCTGTCCCAGACAAACACGTTCCTAAGCTCCCTGGGTGCTCACCTGCTTGCAAATGTCTCTTCAGGTCGTGGAATATCAGGTCTAGCAGGAGAGAACCTTCAGGACATGATCCTGTGCATCCTCCTCTCTCTGTCACCTTGTCCCTTCCCTGATGCTCTCTCCATCCAGCTGTGGCTGCTCCTTTCTCTTCCTTCTTACTACTCTTTTTATCCCCTTGAGTCTCTAATCCTGCTGTTTATCCCTCTAGAACATCTCCACATGAATCCCTTTTTCCCTGATCACTGTTGTTTGTGGTCTTCAGCCTGTCCATGTTGTACAGGATACTCAGATTAGCTCTTCTGGGGGTTTGGTGCCCCAAAGCACTTGGGGGTATCTGGCTGTGGCTGCCAGGGGGACCCTCTCTCCTCCCTTTGCCTCTTTGCAACATTAATTGCAGCGTTAATTGGCAGAAATTCCATGCTGAGGAGGGTGTGACAGCCCTTTTAGGTGGATATCTTGTGCTAAATAGTTCCCAGAACATCTTCAAACCTTTGAAGTCCTCCCTTTGTTCAGTACGTGATCGGTGCAAGCATAATAGCTTCCAGTTCATCCAGGAAAATGATCAAATCCCCGGGTGGATCATCACGAGAAGGTCTTCAAAGGAGATGAGGACGTGGGACTTTCCTCTGTATGAGGAGACCACCCTCCACGTTCAACCCTGGGGCAGCTGCCGGTGGCTTCATGCAGCTTGAGCCTCCCTGCTGTGATCCCAACTCCCTTCTGTCCTCCTCTGTCCTCTGATGAAGCACCTTGGAGCCTGTGACCCTGAAATAAATGAGCTCTGACATCCCAAGATGATGAGAACACGCGTCACGCTGCCCGAGCCGCGCACCGCGGCAGGTTGATTATTTTACTGTGGAGCAACATTCCTGCAAAGCTGGCGTCTTTCCCAGCCTCTCCTGGAGCTGCTCTACCTGCCTTTTAAAAAAAAAAGAAGGTTAAAAACTTGCTGTGAAGAGGCAGCAGCCTCTTGGATGATTCCAAAAGCTTGGAATTGTTGCTGCTTTGAGTCGTGTCCCCCCCTGGCCCTTGGCGCTGCAGCTGCCTGGGCCAGGAGCTGGAATTCCTGGCTGTGGATGCACAGGCTGGATCCTACTGGATTTCTTGCTGCTCTGTAGCTTTTTGAGTGCAGAAAGATGGTTTTTTTTGTGAAATACACTCGGGAGAGGCTTTGGGCTGTGGCATTAGGAGCTGCTTGGTTTGCAGTAGGTGGAATCCTGAATCTACCTCGAGGAAACGTCCCCTTGGTCCCTCCAGTTCCAGGGAGGAGCTGTGGCCTTGGACAATGGTTGCTCCTCTCCCTGGGTCCTTCCTGGGCTTGGTGGTGGGTGCTGAGTGGTCTGGGTGATTCAGCAGGTGAAAGCAGGGAGTCAAATACGTGGGAATTTGGCAGGGAATATTTTCTTTGATGCATAAACCAGTTTCTCCTCCTGGTGTTAGAAGCAGAATCTGTGTTGTGTAAAAATTCACATGAATTTTTCTTTGCTTTCCCGTTTCCTGGCTGTGCTGCTGGATCCAGCTCCATGCTTATCCTGCTTGTAGGGAATTCATCACCTTTATAGATTTCCTGTGCCATTCCTGAACGTGCTGCAGGAGCAGAGGAGGAGCAGGAAGATGATACTTGAAAATTGAAAAAGAGAAACAGCGTGGGAGGGCTTGAGAGCAAGCCTGGGACTTGAAACTGCTTCTGGTTTTAAATTAACTCCTTTATATTGGTTTTTAAAAGAGATTCCAGTGGTTCTTCAGTTCAGAAAGGGCTGCACTGAATCCACAGAATATTGTCTTGAAGATGTGTATGATTCTATGTAGGATCCATCTTAATTAGAACTAATTAATATGCTTCTGCTCTTGGTCTTTCTCTCTGGTTCAGTCTTGCTAAGTGGTGAAATTCCTGTGCTAAAGTCTGATGATTTGAAGTGCTTGAGCTCTCCATCCTGGCGTGGCTGTCTCCCCTGTGTAAATCTTGGCACTGTGGGTAGAATGAAATATGTATTTTATCCTTCCATCAGTCTTTCCTGGTATTTTCCCCTAAGGAAGAGGAAGGATATCCCAGAGCCCAGCAGCAAAATGCCACGAGAAGCAAGGAGGGGTCCAGCTCTATCGTCCATGAACCGGTGGGATGGAGAGAAGGTTGCTCCTCTCCATGGGTCCTTCCTGGGCTTGGTGGTGGGTGCTGAATGGTCTGGGTGATTCAGCAGGTGAAAGCAGGGAGTCAAATATATGGGAATTTTGCAGGGAATATTTTCTTGGATGCATAATAACTGCCTGGGGAGGAAAAGGTTTGGCGTGTTGCAACACAGGTATTTGCTCAGACGTTTTGCACGGTGCACAGCTCAAGTCCATCCTGCTGCCAGGGAGGGGAAACGTAGGAAAGGGCAAGAAACTGCTCCAGAATCACCATCCCCAAAGTTTATTTTCTGGGGATTTTCCCTATAAATTACCAACATTTACATTGTTGGGAATAATTAGAATAGCTGGAAAGCAGGGATCTGATCGGATAATACTCGGGGGCTTTTGTGCCCGTTTGGATTCAGCAGCGTTAGCAAAGACATGTTAAACTTCTCAGCTCCTTGGTCTCTGTTACAGCTTCTCTGGAGAAGACCAAAATGAAAATGTTCTTTTCAAAACAAAACCCATGGTGATTCAAAGCTGGACTGGCTGAAATGTTTGGAAATGGGAACAAAACCCTGCAGTGGGGGGAAGGAGGTGTGGTAAAAACCTCCTTGGTGTTTGTGATGGTGCATTGCTCTTGTGTTGAGGCTGAGACATCTATCCCATAACATCCTGGGAGATGTTCCATATTATGTATAACAGAGAAGAGTTTATGAAACTATGTCAGGATGGTTTTTCCTGAGGTTTGATGTGATCTCTGTTCATGCTGTCGTTGCATTTCGATACTCTCCACATGCTTCGTGGTGCTTCAAAGCAGTTGAGCTGAGTATTTGATTTGGTTTTTGTCTTTTCTGGGTTTCAGTTCAGTTCTGTTAATGCCTTCTATTTAAGATAGGAAAAAAAAAAAAGCCCCCGTGCATCCAGAGCTTGGGAGGGCTGGGACACATCCCTTGGGATGCAGGTGTTGTTTGCAGGCTTGGCCACATCCCCTTCAGTTCAGCAGGAGCTGCCGAGCACTTGGCGGTGCTGGGAAATATCCCAGGTGAGTTGAGGAAGGGGAGGGCTGAGCTCCAAAGAGACCATGGGCTTTGTCCCATGGGGCACTGCTGAGGGCATCTCCTTGAGATCCAGGTCAAGCATCCCAACCCACTGTCAGCAAAGTAGGACGGAGGATGGGGACCTGCCCCATGTCGCCCGGCTGCTGGAGGCAATGCTGGGGACACCAGAGGGAAGGAGGGGGTGGTTTAGGTGGGACAGTGCACAGAGGGCAGGGTTTCTAGCTCTGCACCACCTACCTAAGCCCCAAAATGGCTTTCCCACTTATCCCGTTGTGGCTTATTTTCAAGAGTCTTGGCTTGGAGCCCTTGCAGGGCTGGACGATGCTTTGAAACATCTGCTGGTCCAGGAGACATCTTTCCAGGCAGGAGGGATTTTCCTCCATAGATCTTGTTTTTATTATAGGATCACAGAATAATTTGATTTGGAAGGGACCTTAAAGACCATCTAGATCCAACGACCCTGCATGGGCAGGGACACCTCCCACCAGTCCAGGTTGCTTCAAGCCCCATCCAACCTGGCCTTGAACAGCTCCAGGGATGGGGCAGCCACAGCTTCTCTGGGCAACCCTGGTACATTTAGGTTAAACGTTAGGAAAAAAATTCTTTATCGTGAGGGTGGTGAGACACTGGAACAGTTTTTGACCACAGGATATCCCTGGATTGTGCCCTTCAGCATCCCCACATGGCTGAGGAGGGATGAAATGAGGGATTAAGGGCAGGACTAGTCCTTGGTGTAAGCCATCAGCTCTCTGTTGACTTTTTCAACCTGCAACCCCACTCTCCAGGATTATCCCCCTTCCTGGAGGTGTTCCTGGCCAGGTTGGATGGGGCTTGGAGCAATCTGGTCTAGTGGGAGGTGTCCCTGCCCATGCAGGGGGGTTGGAACTAGATCTTCGAGGTCCCTTCTAACCCCAACCAGTCTGTGATTCTATGCTAATACATCCAACTCCTCTACCAGTGACCTGAAATAACTTTTTCAAGTGCAATATGCACATCTGGGCAGTTAAAGCCACCTGTCCTTTGCAGAAGGTGCTTCAATGCCACAGTGACAAACAGCAAGGAAGTTTTTGAGGAGCCCCAAGTGCTTTGCCTCCTGGAGCTCTGAAGCATCTCTGTTCTCAGTGGTGGAGGTCTCACCTTCCTGCAGGGTGGGTACAGCACAAGCATGGTGGGCAGGTTTCTCTGCGGGATCCTGTGGTGGGACAGCCAGGGCTAAGTGGGGAGGAGCAGAGGAGCTTTCTTGCAAGGTTGCTCATGTCTGTGTCTCTGCTTTTCCAGGGGTACCTTTCTGAAGGCTTGGTGACAAAGTGGTACCGCTCCCCTCGCCTCCTCCTCTCCCCAAACAACTACACCAAAGCCATCGACATGTGGGCAGCTGGCTGCATCCTGGCTGAGATGCTGACAGGAAGGATGCTCTTTGCTGGTAGGTTTCTGCCCCCCTCCTTGATTAATTCTTTTGCTCCTTCCCTGCTACCCAATGCCAAGGTTTTTTAGCGTGGCAGAGGGAATTCGTCTCCCTTGGCCAGCTAGGCATCATGATGGGGATCCTACACGTGGTTATGAGACATGAGAGCTGCCTCCAGAGCTAACTTGCAGTGAGAAGACAAAGGAGGATGGATCTGAACTGGAAAAGGGGAAATTTAGGTTAGGCATTAGGAGGAAATTCTTTGGTGAGACCCTGGCCTAGGTTGCCCAGAGAAGCTGTGGCTGCCCCATCCCTGGCAGTGTTGAAGGGCAGGTTGGATGGGGCTTGGAGCAACCTGGGCTGGTGGGAGGTGTCCCTGCCCATGCAGGAAAGTCGAGACTAATTGATCTTTAAGGTCCCTTCCAACCCCAACCATTCCATGGTTCTCTGAAACTTCACCTGCACAACCTCTGCTATTAGGTGGTCCCTTGTTTGGGGCAGATCCCCCTGGTACAGGCAGGAGAAGAGTGAGTTACCATCTTCCTTTTCACTCTGCCTCTTTGCACTTGTCTGAGATGGACACAGGGTGGTCCAGGTGTGGTGGCACTTGGTGGGGTGCCCAAAATGGACAGGTGTCCAGGCAGGGACAGCCTGGGGCCAAAAGCAAAACCCCAAACAAAGAAGAATTCTGATGAAACAACAAAACCTTTTGGCTGTTCCTGAGTTTCTGGCAGAAAAGAAGAGCTTCTTGTTGGGAGGAGGGATGTTAAAAGAGAGTAATCATAGAGTATAAGGACATGAGATCATGTAGCCCTGTCCCAAAAGGGACAGGATTTTAGTTGGGATTGGTATCTCCAAGCTATTTTTTTTGCTTTGAGGGAAAACATTTGGATGCCACCACCCACTTCCAGGATTTTCCTAGGAGTAGATTTTGGAGCTGTAAAGCTGCAGTGCAAGGAAAAAGAGACATAAAAAGCCCCAGCAAGGAGGCTGCAGTTAGTGCAGCTTTTGGAGCTCAACTCTGATGTTCCTGAGAAGCAAATCTTTGATGTAACACAATTCCACAAACCCTCCCTGTCGAGGGCAAACTTGTGCTTCCCAAACTGGGATGTGGCATCACTCATTCAGGAATGAAGCAGCTGCTCTCCTGCTATGGAAGGAGCTGCTTTGCTGCTCCTCCTTGCTTTTCTCTCCCATTAGTGTTTGGAATGACAAGGTTTCACACATTTCAGGAGCAGCTGCTGGCAGTGGTGTGTAAATAAATAATTAGACCTATTAATAATGGAGAAGGACCTTTTCTTCACAAATATTCCAGCTTGCTGCAGAGCCCTGCAGCCCTGCTTGGTTGCAGCTGATCCCTTCCTCCTTCCCTCCCTCCTTGCAGCTTCCATATTGCTTTTGTGGAAGCTGGAAATGAAGCAGTTGGTGGCATCTTGAAGACAGCATTGAAATTGCCTCCCTCTCCTTCATCCTTCTTGGCCTCCTTTCCCCAAAATTTTCAAAGCCAGGGGCTTCACCTCTACCAATTGTGCATCAGACCTGGCTGCTTCTGCCACCTCCCTGGGATATTCCAGGAGCAGGGATGTCTCCACAGGCCTCTTGTCCCAGCAGGGACAGGACATTTTTTGGTCTTGCCAAGCTGTGATTCTCCAAGGGTCTCCAAGCTTTTTGGATGGAAGCAAAATGGATGATGCCTTTCCAGGGCAGAGCTAAAGCTCAGCCAGTCCAGGGCATCGGACCAGAACCAGAGCAAAGGGGGGTCAGTCTCTGCTCCCCAGGAACAAGGGATGGGACAAGAGGAGATGGGCTCCAGTGGTGCCAGGGGAGGCTGAGATGGGATCTTGGGCAGCATTTCTTGCTGGCAAGGGTTGTCAGGGCCTGGCCCAGGCTGCCCAGGGCAGGGCTGGAGTCCCCATCCCTGGAGGGGTTTCCAAGCCATGTAGATGTGGTGCTGAGGGACATGGGGCAGTGGTGGCCTTGGCAGGGCTGGGGGAACAGTTGGACTGGATGATCTTAAAGGTTTTCTCCAACCAAAGCAATTCTATGATTCTTTGATTCAATTCTCTGATTCTCAGCAGACCCCAGTGCTGATGGTGGGGTCCTGGTCCTGCAGGAGTTGCACCACACCAGAGCAATGTGCTGCCTCATATCAAACTGGGTGTAGCTGGAACTCTTTTGGACTCTTAAGTCAATCTCTGTTCTCCTGTACTTGCTCCTCATGTCAGGCAGCAAAACAAGACTGGCTTGTCCAGGTCCTTCTCTGGCTGTCCCCACCAGAGCACCCAAGCACTCATCTTTATCCTGGCTTTCCAAAAAGTGCTTGACCCGTTTCAGCCCCAGCTTGGGTTTGTTGCTGTTTTTGGAGCTCAGGATAGAAGCTATGTTGGCTGACACCAGGTGTGTACTGCCAAGGTATCTGAGTTCCTCCCTAAAGCTCCTTTCATGGTCAAGGCAGAGGCAAAGGCAGCTCCAGGATGTGATTCACCTGGGTGAGATGCCCCAGAGCAGCCACGCAGGAACCGACTTCACAGGTTGGTCCTGAGAGTCCTCAGCAGGTCAGGGATCAGGAGATGGGATTTGGCAGATCCCAGACTGGGCTCAGCTGGATACATGCTGTGAACATTCCTGCTCCTCTGCTTTCCAGCCCTCTGCAATCACTTAACAAGCCCCCAGCTGAGGTCAGGATACTTAGGGTGATGGGTGGGGATGAAACCAGAGCTCAAAATACATATTCCTTTTGGGTGGCTTTAAAAATAGTCTCTAGAGTTGTTAAGAGGAAGGTCTTGGCCCCAGGCCTCGTTTTCCTGGTCTCCTCCTGTACCAGTCAGGAAAGAAGAGCTGTGGTGGGAGCCCAGCAGTGGGGCAGGGTGCCTATGGTGTCCCATCTCATCCACCACCTTTCACGTCATGCCTGAAGAGGAGGAGAATAAAAACCCAACCCCCAAAACAGACAAACAGTCCCACGACATGAGGGGTTCATCCTTGCTTTGGCTTCTCTCCTCTTTGCTTGGGAGAAGGATTTGGTCCCTGGCCAGATGCAGCCACACTTTGCAACTGTGGGATGAGATTTCTGGGGAGTCCTGGGTCACTGGCACAACCCCCTTGTGGGAAGTCACAGTGATGGAATTCCCAGGAAGTTGCAAACCTCCAGGAATTGCCTGATGCTGGAGAAACAGTTTTTTCTTTTGAGTGTGCATCAGCAGCACAATTTAAATTGGGTGCTTAGCATGAGTCAGTGTAATTAGCTCTGCCTGTCTGGGGTGCTTAAGCCCTGCAGTTAAATTAAGCTGATTGATTTTTAGGAATGGGTGTCACTCCCCACAGCCCCTTCTCTGGGTGATGTGGTGGCAGGAGCAGCTTCAGGCTTGGCAGAGCCCCAGGAGGGCACGAGAAACTGGGTGAAGCCGAAGCTGACGGGGTGGGCAGCACATCCCCAACAGCTGAAACCTGGTTCTCAGACCTTTAGAGAGCTCCCCAGCACCAGCAGCGTGGGAAACAGGGAAGAGCATCCCTAACTGAGCAGCTACAGCTCCCTCCAGTGACTTCTCCACCCTCTGCTGCTGGAGCGTAGCCAGAAGGATCATCAGTGGAAGCAGGAGAAAATGGGAAGGAAAAAAGCTGCTTGTCATAAAATCCCAGACTGGTTTGGGTTGGAAGGGACCTTCAAGATCATCCAGTTCCAACCCCCCTGCATGGGCAGGGACACCTCCCACCAGCCCAGGTTGCTCCAAGCCCCATCCAACCTGCCCTTCAACACTGCCAGGGATGGGGCAGCCACAGCTTCTCTGGGCAACCTGGGCCAGGGTCTCACCACCCTCACAGCCAAGAGTTTCTTCCCAATTTCTTCTGTCCTCACACATCTCCATGGGTTTCACCGGTGGGGCTGTGCCTGTGACCAAGAACTAGGAGGTGACATGGTGGCTTTTCCCATGGGATTGGTGCTTGCTCCCAGAGGAGCCACTAACAGGGCTCAGGTGCTCATCCAGGACTTGGTTACAAGCCCAGGGAAGGGTTTCCCATCCCAAGACACAAGAGCTCCTTGTTCTCCCCTCAGGTAAGGACAGCACTTGGCATTTCTTCTGGCTGTAGCTCATGTTTTGCTTTTCAGGGATTAATGCCTCCAGAAGGTCCCTAGGAATTAGATAAACAGAGGACAATGGTGGAAAATTGGCTTCTTGAGAGCTATAACTCAACACTTGCAGCTTCTTTGTGGAACTAAAGAGGCTGCCAGGTACCTCCAATGAGCAGCAGCTGGAACTGCACGAAGAGGAGAGCAGCCAGGAAGCCTTTGTGACTTAATACCCCATCATTTTCATCACAATTTGGGAATTAGCCTGGCTAACGAGGTGTTTGTTTCCTGGTGGTCATCTTACTTTCTCCTGGAGCCACGTTGTGAGCCTCTAGATGACCTAAAATTAGTTTTGCTGTAGGAAATGGATTCCATTTGCCCAGGGTTGGTTTTAGGATGGTGTCCCTCTGTCTTTTATTGCTTTTCCTGTGGCTGCATCTTCTTCTGAGGCTTTGTTCTGAGGAGAGGTGTGGTGTGATGGTGACCAGCCATGCTCATGTCAGTGGTGCTTTGGGGTTAGCCAACCCCAGATTGGGACCTCTGCCCTTCAGAGTGGAAGTGGCCATAACTGCATTGAACCAAACTTTGTTGGGGTGATGATGGATGGAGACCCTTTCCCAACCTTGATGTTTGGACCTACCCTTGCCCAGGAAGGGAGTGTGTTTAGTGTCAGGATTGGAGCCTGGAAACCTCCTGGAGACCCATAGGGAGCTCTGGGCTGGGGAGAGAAGCCCCTGTGAGGTGCCATGGTCCTCTAAGGGGTTGTCTTGTTGTTTGAGTTGATAGTCCTGCCTCGAAGGACAGAATCTTTATCACTGCTGTTTCTGGCAGACAGCAAATCAATAGTGTGACTCAGGATTCCTGCCAGGCTGCTTCTCTGTGCACGTAGGAAGCTGGAGATCAGCCATGGAGCTCTTGCTCACATCCAACAATGTGCTGAAGAATGGGATTAACGTTCATTAACGAGGTGGTTGGCTCCGCTCCGCCGGCGCTTCTCTCAAAGCTCAGGCCTGAGCTTTGGGATGCAGGGATAAATATGTCCTGAAATGAAACCAATAAGGGATGAAAAAGTCTAGGATTAATCACTTGCAGTGGTGGGGACTGTCACCATCAGAGCCTTGACTTGGTGTCCAGCAGCCAGGTGGGACCTGGTTGGAAAAGCCCTTTCCCGTTGGCAGAGCACAGAGGTCGGGCCCTTGCATTCCTTGAGGGATGAAGTTTTGGGATGCCTGGAACTGGCTTCATGGTGGTCTTGTTGGTGGTGGGATTGTGGCAGCAGTTTTGGTCACCGCCGCACAGAGGGGCTTTGCTTCTTGGTGTAGCCCAGTGCATGGCAGGGACACGTGGTGCTGGTGTTGGGCACTGCCCAGCCTGGCCACAGCTTCAGTTTTGGTTATGGACAAGCCCAGAAGTAGCACTGATTGAAGAAGGTCATCAGGTTTGAAGCCATTAGAGCCAATATCTGTTTCCTTCCATCCACAGGATGGATCTCACTGGTGGATGATTGCTCCCGTGCCCCATGGTTTCAGTTAGGTTCAGTTTCTGCTTTGAAGATGTTTTGAATAGATCAGAGAATCACAGAATTGTTTTGGTTGGAAAAGACCTTTAAGATCATCCAGTCCAACCATTCCCCCAGCCCTGCCAAGGCCACCCCTGCCCCATGTCCCTCAGCACCACATCTACACGGCTTGGAAACCCCTCCAGGGATGGGGACTCCAGCCCTGCCCTGGGCAGCCTGGGCCAGGGCCTGACAACCCTTGCCAGCAAGAAATGCTGCCCAAGATCCCATCTCAGCCTCCCCTGGCACCACTGCAGCCCATCTCCTCTTGTCCCATCCCTTGTTCCTGGGGAGCAGAGCCCGACCCCCCTGGCTCCAACCTCCTCTCAGGCAGCTGCAGAGCCAGCAGGTCTCCCCTCAGCCTCCTTTGCTCCAGATGTCTCCAGATGAGCAGGCTGGCTGAAAAGCTGCTCAGGGTGATTACACCAGGGTGATTACACCAGGTGGGCAAATTGTCTTTGACCCTGAGAAAGGGGTGACCCAGCTGGGAGTCCCACCACATTTTTCTTGGAGCAAAGAGTGGTGGCTACTGTGGGGATGCCCCAGCATGGGGTGGCTGGCAGGAGATGTGACATTGTGGTGACATGGCTCCTCCTCCGTGGCCGTGCAGGAGGGTGGCCAACGATACCAGCTCTTCCATGATGTCACTCCTGGATGTCCTCTCACTGCCATTTTTCTACCCATTTAGGGGGTCACGAGCTGGAACAGATGCAGCTTATTCTGGAGACGATCCCCGTGATCCATGAGGAAGACAAGGAGGAGCTGCTCAAAGTGATGCCCACCTTCATCAACAGCACCTGGGAAGTGAGGAAACCACTGCGCAAGCTGCTCCCTGAAGTGGATAGTGAAGGTACCATGGTGCCCACTGCCTTCAGCAGTGTCCTTCTCCTGAGGGACCTATTTCCCCAGGGGATCCCCAGAATCATCCTCTAGGGCCAAGTGCATGAAGGCTGGTGGATGGGAGTGGGATATCCAGGGGTCTGATGAGCATGCTCCCACCTGTAGCTCACCTGTCCCCACCACCAGCCCTCCAGGTCCTCCTCACTGTCCTTCTGTGGAAGGTGTGGGCTGCAGGAGAGCACCTGTGATGGAGTCACAGGTGGCTCATAGAGAAAACAAAAAGGGTGAAATAGTCTTCCAAGGAGCTTCCAAGGTGCATCTCCTTTGTGCCCAACCTTGCTTCCTTCCCTTCCCTGTGGTGGTTTGGGCCCAACAGGACAAGAAAGAACCAGCCCCGTGGTTGCTCACTCAGCTCCACACACACACTGTGGGACAGGGAGGACAAAGGCCACCTGGAAGCTCATGGGTCAAGGCAAAGGACAAGGAGGGTTCACCCACTGGTTATGGTCATGGGCAAAACAGATGCAGTTTGGGGAAAATAAATCAGTTTAACTGATCCCTGATCAAATGCTCACAGGACAAAACAAAAAGGAAAGAGCAGAGCTTAAATACCTCACCCCAGCCCTCCCTTCTTCCATGGGCTGCAGGGGAACTTCTGCTCGGGCACCTCCTTCCCCTTCTTCCTCACCAGCTTCAGGATCTGCACTGCCTCTCCAGCTCAGCTCCTTCTCCCCTGCTTGCTCTCTCCTCGGGTCTTACACCACTTCTCTCATATGCTAATCCTGGAGGCACATCTGTTGTCTTCCTAACGACCCTTGGCCACCTGAGCTGGGGGAGCTTTTAGTAGCTTCTTACAGGAGCCACCCCTGGGGTCCCTCCCCTGCTCCCCAAACCGTGGTAGAACCAAACCAGCACATTCCCCTTCCTCTTCTGGAGCTGTGAGGGTTCAGCCCAGAAGGATATTTTCACACCCTGTTCTTGCTGATCTTGTGGCATGAACACAAACTGTGCAGTACAAGAAAATAAAGGCATCTCTTGACCTCCATGAAATGGTTGCTACAAGCAGAAACGTTCTCCAAGCATGTGTCCCAAGTGCTGTAGTGAGGAGGCTGTAAAACTACCAGCTCTTGAACCTCACCTTCTGCCTGGAGCAGCTTCATAGGCATTGAGAGGTTTCAGGACAGCAGACAGAGTTGAGCTGTGTGGACCAGGCCACCTCACCTCTTCCTGCCAAGGCTTACAGCTGGTGGACCTGGCCACCTGCTTTTGGGAAGACATCAAGACCAAGCCCAGCTTATCAGAGAATCCCAGACTACTTTGGGTTGGAAGGGACCTTCAAGACCACCTAGTTCCAACCCCCCTGCATGGGCAGGGACACCTCCCACCAGGTTGCTATTATGTTGGCTGGTGTAACTCTTCAGTAGAAGACATCCACTACGTGGGCTTGACAATGGATACCCCTCAGCCTGGGTTACCCAGGGACTACATCAGCCTCCAGCAAGCAGGAATGGATTTATTCCCTGTTGTTACCAGGGGAAGAAAGGTCACCTGCCTCCCTTGCATAATTCAGCAACGTTTTCATGCCTTTCTGGCCTGTAATATATTGTAATATATGACTCGTGGTGTCCCACCAAGCTTCCCACCCACAGCCTATGACCTTAGGAAGCTATTGATTCCTTCTTAATTAATCCAAGCAATGAAGTAATCCCCTGGGAGACAACTGGATATTGGTTAATGTTTAAGCACTGAGGCAGGTGTGGCCCTTCCTTTCTGCTGAGTGATTTTGCCCCTAAAGAACTGGTCCCCTTCCCACAATTACATCTTTAGTGGGGATATCTGGGAGTCTTCCATGCCCTGGATAAGCACCATTTCTCATGGCAGAGTTGGACCTTTACACATAACCTCAGTGGAAAGGATCATCCCAAAACATCACAACAAACTGTCTCTAATCACTTTCATTGCACCTGGTTTCTTCCCTCATCACCAAAGGTTTGTGCTCCACCATCTTCCTAATTGAATTTGAGGACCCTAAAATAATGGATAAAATGATTTCATAACATTTGTCACATTGAAGACTTAAAAAAAATAATGGGGTTTTATGTCTAATCCAGCTACAGTTGCTTGTAAAGATGTGAAACCAGTTGTCCAAAAAGACAAGGTGCTCGTTGCATGGATCTGAGGGGGTGGGATCAAATCCTGACACTGTCCAAAGGCCTTTTTTGGGGGGAATTGCAGCACTGGGTGTGACATGGACCTGCTGTCCCATGGAGATGTGCTGCTCTCCCCACCGTTTCTCCTGCCTTGCCAGATGAGGTGACACCTGTGGCTGCAGGGTTGCTCCAGGCAGCTCCTGTGGTGGAGCAGATGGATGCAGCAAGGGCAGAAGTGCCCATTTTAGGTGCACGTAGGATGTGACCTTTAATTCCTTCCTTCCTTGGAGGGGATTTGAGCTGGGTGGCTCATCCTGGACAGGACCTGGTGTGTTGCTTTTGAGGAATGAGTGAGCTTGTCTCTCTCTGTTCCACAGCTATTGATTTTCTGGAGAAGATCCTGACATTTAACCCCATGGATCGATTAACGGCCGAGATGGGTCTGCAACATCCCTACATGAGTCCCTATTCCTGCCCTGAGGATGAGCCAGTGTCTCAGCATCCCTTCCGGATTGAGGATGAGATTGATGATATTTTACTGATGGAAGCCAACCAGAGCCAGATGTCCAACTGGGACAGGTATGGTATCCAGGGCTGGGGCTGAAATGCTTCAGGCAGAGCTTGACTGGTGAGTCTGGGACCTGCTCTTCATTGGGTTCAGTCTCAGGTACTCCAGCTCCAGGAAGGACACCAGCTTTTCCTTCTTTGTGTCATATTGGAACACCAGCTCGAGCTGGCACCTTGCTGGAGGTGAGGAGAGGTTCACCAGTGATGTCCACAGAGAGCAGATGTTGAGTCTCCACCTTCCAGTTAGGCAGTATCTCTCCACTCTTGGTTTATTCACAGCCTGTATTGTCTTCGTTTGAGCTACATGGTGTTAGATGCCACTGTGGTTCCTCCCTCCTGTGTCCCTGTCATACCAGTGATAAAACAATGTCATTCTTGTACCTTTTGGAGCTGATTTGGGGCTCTCTATTTATCATTTTTTAAGGCACATAAACCCCAGAGCTCACAGATCCAGGCTCTTTAAAAAAAAAACCACCAACAACTTGAATTAAATTAACTTCCAAATGGTTTGCAGAAAGTCCTACAGGAAGCTGAGCAGCTCAAAGCCTTGAGCAGAGGTCTCAGAGCTCCTAGATGATTATCCCAGTTACCAGGCCAGTCCCAGTACCAAAGCAGGGAGTACAAACTAAGGAGCTAAGGATGAACTGGGATCACTTTCCTATAAATCTTCTTCCAGCTGAGCTGGCTGAGGGTTTCTCTCTGCACAGCAATTTAATCTCCTCACCTTCTTAATCCACTCCATATTTCACCAGCATTGGAACAAATATCTAAAGAAACCCCTGGTCTTCACTTCTGTTCATCTCCTTGCCTGATGGAAGAAGTTCAAGGATAGAGATTGGGTGGAAAAAAACCAGGGAAATTAGGTAGAGAGGGAAGGTGGAAGCTTTGCTCAGGATATCCATCTTCTCTGTAACCCCATCAGGCTTCCTGCCAGTTCTGGTCACCAAAGAAGCAAATCAGCTGTTGAAGGTCACTTTGTGACCCTTTTATCTCTTGGCTTTCTTGGTGTGAAACAAGAAGCTGGGACCTACTTGGTCCTGTCAAGCATCTGGGGACATGGGTTGTAAATGTTGCAACAGGAGTGGAGGGTTTTAGAAATGATTTTGCTGGTGTGGGACACCTGGAGAACATTTCACTGCTGGGACAGAGAGCCCCAAAACCTGGGATAAGGGTGTTTAGTGATAGGATGAGGGGGAATGGTTTTAAGCTGGAAGAGGAGAGATTTAGGTGAGACATTAGGAAGGAATTATTGCCCATGAGGATGGTGAGACCCTGACCCAGGTTGCCCAGAGAAGCTGTGGCTGCCCCATCCCTGGCAGTGTTGAAGGGCAGGTTGGATGGGGCTTGGAGCAACCTGGGCTGGTGGGAGGTGTCCCTGCCCATGCAGGGGGGTGAGACTGGATGATCTTGAAGGTCCCTTCCAACCCAAACCATTCATAGATTCTATGACACGATTTAAAGTCAGCTCTGTTAGGAGCCAGTAAATTAGATGTCACTTTGAAAACCATGTCCAAGAATGGGTGTTGTTGGATAATTGCAATCAAGGGAGTTTGACTTGAGAAGTTACCACTTAATGAGGTGAAGCTTTTGGCCCATGACATCAGAATAAACTGGTGATGTCCAGTCTGAGAGGGGATTTAAGCTCAGCTTCCTCACTTTACAACAAAGAACAAGGTGGTGTCTGGGCTGGAGGACAATTTGTTAATCTCCTTAATCATGTTTTAATCCCAAGTGGAGAGAATGGTAAATGACCACCAGAGATGGCAGTGATAGGACAAGGGGTGATGGTTTTAAACTGGAAGAGGGGAGATTGAGGTGAGACATGAGGAGGAAATTCTTTGCTGTGAGGGTGGTGAGACCCTGGCCCAGGCTGCCCAGGGAAGCTGTGGCTGCCCCATCCCTGGCAGTGTTGAAGGGCAGGTTGGATGGGGCTTGGAGCAACCTGGGCTGGTGGGAGGTGTCCCTGCCCATGCAGGGGGGTTGGAACTGGATGATCTTGAAGATCCCTTCCGACCCAAACCACTCCATGTTTTGGTGACCAGTTGGTTTGTCTGATGGGCATTTATTCCCACTACTGGTCCTGTCCACACAGCCTGGACAAGCCTGAGGCTCCTCACGACTCACTCAGCCCCTCTGCCTTCTTCAACGCACAAACCCCACCTCTTTAATACGAAGGAGAACTTCTCCATCTGTGGGTAAATTAGCCAGGAGAAGGAAGCTGAAGCCATCAGCTCTCTGTCTAACTGCAGTGTGTCTTTTTGCAGGTACCACGTCAGCCTCTCCTCAGATTTGGAATGGAGACAGGATAAATATCACAACATGGATGAGGTTCAGCGGGACCCCCGGGCAGGGTCTGAATCCATCGCTGAAGAAGCACAAGTTGATCCCCGGAAATATTCCCAGAGCAGCTCAGAGAGGTTTTTGGAGCTATCCCACTCATCCATGGACCGAGTGTTTGATGCTGATTGTGGGAAATCATGTGATTACAAAGTGGGGTCACCTTCCTACTTGGACAAATTGCTGTGGAGGGACAATAAGCCCCATCATTACTCGGAGCCCAAGCTGATTTTGGATTTATCCCACTGGAAAAGAGCAAACATAGCACCTCCAGCTGAGCTGTCGCTGGAAGAAGAACCATCCAACCTCTTTCTGGAGATTGCTCAGTGGGTGAAGAGCACTCAGGTGGGTCTGGAGTGTCCCAATCCTCTTCCAGAGATTCAGGAACGGAACCTGCCACCTTCTCCTCACCATCTCCACCAAGAACCCACGGAGGTGAACAGTGCCACGGACCCTGAGTTTGACTTGGATGTCTTCATCTCCAGGGCACTGAAACTTTGCACAAAACCTGAGGATCTTCCAGACAACAAGCTCAATGACATCAACGGGGCCTGCATATCTGAGCACCCCGGGGAGATTGTACAAACAGAGGTCTTCCAGAAAGAGAGGTGGTGAGGAATCCCCACCCAGGAGACCTCCCACTGGGTCTCCCTGCTCCTCTCTGGTGGTGTGGCTGCTTCTTGGGGCTGAGTGGCTTCAGTCTTTCCTTGAGCATCTGGTTTTGACACTGTCCCAAACTGCCTTTCTCTGGAAAGGCAAGCACAGACCACCTGCCCCTTTTGATGCCTTAGAGATACCTTTTAAAGGAATCAAGAGGTGGGAATGAAATACTGAGTTTCTTCTACTGCCTTAACACTCTTGCCTTGCAAATCTCTGGGACCTGTTTGAAACTTCAGCATAGGAGGGAAAGGTGACAGTACAGAGAAGTTTACAAACAGAAGTCAAAGCAGCTTCTTTTCCTTTCTTTTTCTAGAGTGTCTTCAAATGAGGAGGATTTAAAAAAGAAATCAATCAAAAATCAGCATTTTCGTTGGGGTCAGAGAACCCTCCTGGTTGGATGGATTCCCAGAATGTCCAACTCTGAGCTCCTCTGAAGCACCCGTGTGAGTACAGGAGAGGAACCATGCCAGGCAGCACCCTCAGCCAGCAGAGCATGGAACTAGAGGTACAGCTTGACCATCAGACAGAAAAAGAACTCTTTGAGAAGGTGCACGGGGAAGGAATTAACCTTCTTGGGATTTCATTTGATTTTTTTTTGTTGTTGTTTCTGATGGGAAGACACCAATTGTGGCTGAGCTCATTCTCCTTGGCTTGGTTTCTCACACGTAAATTCTCCTCTCTGGTGTGAGGGGGCAGGTCTGAGCTCTCCAAAGCCCCATGTCAGTGTGACAACCTGGTGCTGTGAGTCCTGCTCTTGGACAGCTTCCTAGCAAATTTTGGTGGCAAGGGCTGGACAGGATGTCTCCTGGTGTGACACTGCCTGGCACCACCAGCTCCACAGACTCAGCAAGGGCACCCACCTTTGCTAATTAAAAAAAGGAATGAAAATCTCACTGTTTTACCTTCTGACAAAGATGTTGAGAAGAAAACAACTGTTCCTGTGGCATTAGAGTCCTGACTGGTCACTTCCAGCTCCTTTGGAAGATGCTGTTTGTAAATAGACACAAACTCAACTGATCTACTGTAACTCCTGTTTGCATCCACACTTCTGAGCACCTTAATAATTATTAATCAGCTAACAAGAGTTTGTATCTGGAAGAAATGTTCTAGACTTATATTTAATCAAACTTGGCAGGTTGTTTGGTTTTTTTTTAGTGGAAGACCTGTAAATAGTGTCAGAAAAGCCAATCTCTGCTCTCCTTGCCATCGTGTCACCATGGTCTCCAGAATGGTGGCACTACTTGGAGTTGTAAAAGAGAAACTACTGTACTTAGTAACTCCAAGGTCCATATTTAACTATTGTTCCTCTAGGGATTAGTTCTCCTGATTTAACAAGCAATCTACTCAATATTCTGAGGTGTGACCGAAACCCACGTGAGACTCGGGTGATAATTAACAGCAGCATTTCCTGTATTAACCCTGGTTTTTGTTCTTGGTGGGATCAGGTCCAGGTTTAGCTGTAGGGGAGCTTGTGCAAGGCCTTGACAAGCCCAAAAACTTGTTCTTAGTGTGAAGGTCTCTCCTTAGGCTGATGAAAATGCTGTTACTCCAGCTGATGAGCAGCAGAGATATGAAGGCTGCTGGCTGCATGGATGGGATGGGGTGGGTGTCTTGGGTGCAGGAGTGGAGAAGGCATCTGGGAGGCAAAGCCATGGGAGAAGGCATCTGGGAGGCAAAGCCATGGGAGAAGGCATCTGGGAGGCAAAGGCATCTGGAAGGCAAAGCCAGTGGAGAAGACATCTGGGAGGCAAATCCATTGGGTTCTGGTCTTTGCTTCAATTGTTTGGGTGCCCCCCCCCCCAGCAGTTTAGAATGGAGAAACAAGGGAGAGACAGAGGCTTGGTTTCCAGATTGTTGCAGATTCTTGATATACCTCAACTAAAGCTCAGCACTTTTACTCGTGGGGGGAGAAACTGAGATGCTGAAGAAGCAGCTGCTCCTGCTCCGGAGTGGCTCCGGATCTGGCCCCGGGAGCCCACGCCCCACCACCTGAGGTCCTGCTCAGCTTTGCTGTGTGCCCAGCAAAGACTGGGAATGGGATTGCTGGTGCCAGAGTGAGTGTGTGCCCAGAGAGGAGGAGGTGGCAGCAGCCACAGCTGTGCCCTGTCACTCTCTGGTGCCACCCTGGGAGGAGCAGGTGACACCTGACCTCGGACGGGAGATGCACGAACGCCGTGGCCAGAGCATCAACTGAAGGTGGGATGTTTCCAAGCAGATGGAGTTTAAACCTGAAGGATCAGATGGGCGAGGCCAAAGCTGACTTTTAAAACTCTCTTCTGAGAGCTGGGTGAAACCCAGAGACCAGCTGTCACCTGAAATCAGCAGCACTCAAACCAGGCCAGTGTTCTCCTCGGCCAACATCAGGCCACGTCCTCTGAAACCAGAAGCCATTTTCCGTGGGTCGTTGCATTCAGCGTGGACATCTTCACCAGAGGCCCATGGGACTATTCATTTCTGGCCATGAAAGTCACAGTTTTGCTTTTGAATATTGTCTTCTAGGGAGTCATGGGAGCTTGTGTCTAGTATTAACTTCACAAGAAGCAAAGGGAGCTCGTTGCCACCGCTCCGGATTTTCCATCTTGGTTCTTGAGCTGTTATTTAATGTTGTTCCAAAACATCAATGTCACGTGCTGGGAAAGGGGGAAAGGAGAGGGGTGGCTTTAATTTGTTACCTGAGTGTGCTCAGCCCATCACAAGCCAGATTTATTTCTCATCTACAACAATAAAAGTGAAGGCCTCAGCCTTCTTTGCTTGGTAGCGTGTAGTTTGCTTATTGTCAGAGATTCATGGGATGGTTTGGGTTGGAAAGGACCTTCAAGATCATCAGGTTCCAACCCCCCTGCATGGGCAGGGACACCTCCCACCAGCCCAGGTTGCTCCAAGCCCCATCCAACCTGCCCTTCAACACTGCCAGGGATGGGGCAGCCACAGCTTCTCTGGGCAACCTGGGCCAGGGTCTCACCACCCTCACAGCCAAGAATTTCCTCCTCATGTCTCACCTCAATCCCCCCTCTTCCAGTTTTGATCCATTCCCCCTCATCCTCTCCCTACAACCCCTTATCAAAACTCCTTCCTGTTATTTGAAGAAGAGCAGAGCGGGCAGCATCCCCCCCCACAACCTGAACCTGTGGGAGAAACTTGTGGTGGTCTCCATGCAAGGGTCTGTCCTTCCACTCCAGCCAACCACTGGCCACAAGCTGGGCACTGGGAGTCTGTCAGGGAGACAAGGCTGCAGCTGCTCTTAAAAACACCTTCAGGTGGCAATAGGCTTTCTCCCAGTGGTTCATTGGCTGGCCTGATGATTGTTCTTCCCCAGTCACAAATATGTGACTCCCTTCACTGGTGCTGAGACTCAGCAGCTCTTCCACCATCACAGAGCTTCAGAGCCCCAAAAAATTCCACCTCCCTCTTCAATACAGTTTTTAGGGCCACCCTGGGAAGTGTTTCCCATGCAAATCACAGCTGGATCCCCAAGTAAAACCATGACACGGTGTCATGGCAAGTGGAGCTATTGAGGACTGGGCTGATAATGGTCACTTCTCTCCCTTTTCACCCAAGGAACACTTCTTTGAGCCATTTCATGCCACCATCTAACCCTTGGAAAGCTTGCAGTGAGGACACCCTCTAGTGTGGCCTGCAGGCATTTCAGGTCTGAAATGTTCTGTTATTCCTACTGATCGTGAGAGGGATTGAAGAGGACAAATGGACCAGGTGGTGTTTGCTGGTGAAGAGTTGCCTTTGAGATGTTTTTCAAAGGGCAAGAGTTTGATTTTGAAGCAGTCCAGTGCATCTTCACTTGCCCAGACCATGCTCACCATCAGCTGCCATCTGGCTGCTGGTTTGTAACCAGCACGTTGCTAAAATTCAAAGAGCAGGATTTTATTCATCCCAAGAGATGAAAAGAACTTTGTCTTAAAAAGGAAAAACCTCTTTCTCACAGGGCTTGGTTCTGCCAGCTCTTGGGTTGCTGCAGAATAGATGGCAACAGGAGGATCTCAAAAGGGTTTGCTTTGATTCAGCTTGGCAGTGAAAAGAAGGTGTTTTAGGAAGCCTGTATCGATTTTGAACAAGCTTTGGAGAGGATTTACCCAAGTGCAGCTTTTGACAGGACAGACTGGACCTAAAAGTAGGACTAATTCCTCTGACAAGTCCCCTCTTGTTGCCTGAAGCGTTTGTGTGTGCACAAGTTGTATCTATGGTTTTAACTTGAAGCAGTTTCCTCCCAGAAAATGGCAAAACGTGTGGGTAAAGGTGCTTGGAGGTGAGATTTGAACTCTCTGCTTACCCTCTGCTCTTGGGTGGCTGGGGGTGAGAAGCCCTCAGGGCACATCTACTGAAGGGTTCGTGCTTGGGGTGCCAGCTCCATCCTCATTCTCATGGGAATTCCTACAGCATACAGGTGGTGGTATAAAGATCCAGGACAGCATGTGGAGTGATGAAACCAAACTTGGATAGTCCAGGCTGCAGAATGGAGCAGGTGAGAAGAACCAGGGTGTGGGACTGGTTCTGTGATCAGGGATAGCAGAGGGGAAACCTCTTGATTCATTTGGGGTGGGTTTTATCTGAAGAATCAGGAGTTTCTCATGGTATCTTCTTTTTATACAGCTCTGCACCAGAAGGACACTTGGTAAAATTGGTTTGAACAGCCTAAGTTCTAGTGCCAAGTCCAGAGTGCAGCAGCCTGGCTTTAAAATCACCATCCCAAACCAAAAATGCCCCATCCCACTGTGCTTCTCCATCCCTCTCTGCCTCTTGTGGTGATTCCTTCCATAACTGTCACCAAAACCCAACAAGGCACCACTGGGGAGTTGTTAAAACCATTTAAAAGGAGCTGCTCAACATTTCTAATCCAAACCAGGTTGGGTTTTGACTCAAGAAACGGTGCAACACCAACCATCTTCATCTTGATTTCAAAATCCTGGGGCACTTCTCTTAGTCCTGCTGGCACCTCAGAAGGGAAGTGGAGATCAGTGGATCACAGAGATGTGAATTCTTTCTCCATAGTGAGAACTGCTTGGCTCTCTTATTTATTCCTGTTGTAGGAGTGAAACCACCAGGAGCCTGGGATACCACGAAGCAAATGCAGAGAGGATTTGAGTTGTCCACAAGTAAATGGACAGCTTTTTCAGCTTGTTGGAGGTCGTTGGTTCTTGAGTTATTCCATCCCTGAGTGAGTAGCCCATATTGTTAGGACCTTGAAGAGCCTCCCCCTGTTTGTGGATGGGGCAGCATTTACATCCTACTGTGAAAAACTCATCAGTCACTCCTGGGGAGGAGACCTTCAACTGAGAAGGTCTCAGCTGAACGTCTCCTCAGGCTCAAGAGTCAGTTGTTTGGCACAGCTGGGTGTGAGGCAAGGCAAGAGGGACATGCAGACTCCTGGTTTCTGTCTGGTGGAGATAAAAAAATGACCAAGGAGGTCTAGAAACAAGAGGCAACCCTCCTGGAAACAGTTAAAAAGCGTTTTGGAGGCACCTCCAGGTTTTCCTTCCCTCAGTCTGTGATGAAAAAACAAATGGGAAACTGAAGGCAAAGGTGGCAAAAATGTAACCCCTTGAACTTCTGAGCAACAACCTGAAATATTTAACCACAGAGCCACTCACAGAGGGGCTGGACAGCAGGGGCCTTGGTTTGTTCTTTGGGCTGTGACTTCTCTGTCTCCAGAGACACCCCCTGACATGTCACACCAGCTGAGCTAGTTCAGTAAAAGCCAGAGATGGCCAAGAGCTGTTCATCATCTGTCCCCTGGCTGGGGGTTCGTTGCTGCAGCAGGGACTCTGGTGCTCTAAATGCTGCTCCTCAAGGCCACAAAGCAGCTGCCAGTAAATGCAAAGGTCTTCCATCTTCTCACCTGCCACTTCAGGTCGTCTTGTTTGGCTTGTGAGGTGTGGAGCTCTTGGAGCTGGGAGCTGCCTTAGGCGAGGACAGGCCGCCCTCTGCAGGGCAGCTGATAAAAACGGGATTCCTGGCCTTGGGAGTTCACCACCTGGATTAAACCCTACAAATCAGCCCCACAGGGGGTTCCAACTGGTGCCACCACCCAGGCTGAGAGCCCTGCCATGACCTTTCATCCTCCAGCAGAATTCCATTTCTGGTACCCAGGCTGTGCAGCAGAGCTGCAGGGTGAGGGTGTCCCAGCAGCTGGACATTTGCCATCGAGTTTGTCCCCCTGCAGGGAAAAATGATGGGATCCCACCTCTGTGACATGTGTGTGAGCAGCCTGGAGCAGCTGCAGGTCCAGGCTTGCAGGGTGGTGAGTGCTCCTCACTCCTGTGAAGGAAGCCTAGAGGTGCTTTGTTCTTCTGAATCACATCTAGTAGGTGTTCTCCAGGGAGTTATTTAAGCACATCATCCTCAAGCAGCTCAGCAGCCACTGGGGCACTTTGTTAGCCTGGGTTGGTATTTAAGTCTCAGAGAGTAGAACAGAAATGTTGCTGTTTGTGTTGACCTGAGTCCATCCCCAGCTTGGAAGCTACACCCTCTGACAAAGCAGGCAGAAGGGAGGAACCTCTTCCCAGGTGGGACAGAGCTGGTAGGTGTTCCTGCTAATTTAGGTGGTCCTGAAAGCCATTTCCACCTAAAGAGGATCAAGGTGATGAGGAACAACCAGCATAGATTTAGGGAGGGTAAGTTGTTTGAGCAGCTCCCTGGGATGGCTTCCTGGTGGCTTTCTTCTCTCAGCATGCTGGCTTCAGGGCAGAGCAGATATAAGATCCATGGCTCCAGCAGCTTCGGGTCATCCCATCTCTTATCCTCAAGTGCCTTTTGGCAGTGGCTTCACTCAGCCTCAGCCCACCTGATCCTCAGGTTGAAGAAAAGAAATCTAAAGTGGGGAAAAAAAACCCAACTTGTTAGCTAAATAGGTCTGAATTTTCAAGAGGCTCAAGTTCCTTGGCTCTCAGAAAAGAGAAGCATCTTGTTTGTGGAAGCTGTTCACTTCCACCCACAGCACTGCTGGTGACATCTTGATGGACTTGGACTTCTCTGTCATTGTATCTACAGAAGAGCTGCTGAGCAAGGGCCAAAGCTCACTTGATAGCAGAGGTTTTGGGGCTGGGTCCCAACTCTGGATATCTCCTAAGTAAGAAGCCTGACACTGTCCCAAATCCAAATCCAAGCCACAGGATGCACAACCAGTGGAAAGGTTTGATGGCTTTTGTTGTTTAAGATAGAAAAACTCCTGGTGGCCTTGTTTCTCCTCAATCACATTTTCAACAGCGGTGGCCAGCAGGGACATGTTGGATGGGCTTCAAACACAGAGAGGTCCAAGCAGGACATAGGTGTCACCTCTTGGGACAGCAGCTTGGAGCACTGCCATGGGTTGCTTTGCCTCCAGCAACCTTCAGCAGGCACATGGGAGCTCCAAAAGCAACAGCTGTTTCTCTTGAGTGCCCAGCTGGTGCTCTGGGTAGCAGCTCAGAGCCTCTTTTCATGCTTCTTTTGTAGGAAATGAAGGTGATTTGCACTGGTTGGGATGCTCTCCTTCTTGTAGAGAAGCCAGGGTGGAGATGATGATCATGGAATGGTTTGGGTTGGAAAGGATCTTAAAGATCATCTAGATCCAACCCCCCTGCGTGGGCAGGTCTGGTATTGAATGCAGAAAATTCACACTTTGGTCTCTCAAACCAGTAATTTTGAGACCTGTGAAGGTCAGTGGTCATTTTTTGGCAGATCTCAGCTTTCTTTTTGGCTGGCCCTGCCACCCAGGGTTCTCATCAGGGAGAGCTTTAGGTCTGAGGCACTAGGGTGATGGCCCAGGAGCCCAGGCTGCAAGTCTGGTGTCCCACAGCAGCAAGAGTCATCGAGTGTTCCTAAGTTGGTGAGACTCATCCTTTATCTTCCAGGTCTCACCACTGGCTCTGGTCGGTCCTCTCGAGGTCCTTCCTCATTCTGCAGCACATACTGTGGTAGAGAGAGGCAGGAAAGTGCTGATGGCAGGAGCTTAAACCCAGATGTCATGTCACCAAACCTTTACTGGTGGGGTTCAGCTCTCCCTGGAGGTGTCCCAGTAACACCCGTGTCCAGTTCCACAGCAGCCCCTGGGACTTTGGGACTTCCAAACTCACAGTGAGTTTCGTGTGTAACGTTTTTTGGTGCTTTTTATAACCTGCTGTGGTCGAACGGAGGCAGGACCACCCCTCCTTGGTATACCCTGAGCCACCAGAGGAGGGCAGACCTTCCCTGCTGGACCTGAAGTGACGGGCTCCGAAGCCGCGAGGTGACGCCGCCAACTGGTGCTGGGCTGGTTATACTGGTCCGGGCTGGAGAGGAGCAGCCCTCGAATGCCACCGCTGGGGTAGGGCCAGAATCCATCCGATTCCCTCGACAAAGCTGCGCTTTCACCTTCCTCACTCTTTCCACCACGGGAGGTCCTGGGTAATCACACAGAGGGCAGATAGACTGGTAAACCATTCCAGCCTGATGAGGGAAATGAATTGGTTAGTTGGTAAATGAATGCAGTTGACATTGAAGACAGATGGGGTTTTCTTCTCCTGAGCCTAAATTGCCAGCCTCAGGTCAGGCCCAGTGTCCTTCCATCAGGGAAGTTAAGGAGAAATGAATGTGAAGTCAAGGAAGATGATCCAGAAGGGTAGAGGGATTACCCTGATTGGCAGCAGAAAAGTAGATTTATTAAGGGATGAAGGCACCAAAAAGGCTGTGACCTCCCCATGCAGAGGGACTCTCCATGGTCTCTGCTCCAAGAGGTAGGGCAGGGGCTGGGCAGCCTTTCCTTGACAGAGCATTTGCTTCTGGCCCCACCACGGTGGCCAGATCAGCTCCAATAGAAGCTGCAACTGGGTCTTCTACTTGCTGTCTGGCTGGATTGGTGGAGCAAAACTGAGGAGGGAGGAGACAGTGGTTGGTCAGGATCAGTCAAGTGGCATGGGGCAGTGTTTAGAGTGGACTGAAGGAAAGAAAAATGGAAGGAAGCAGAAGAAGAGCCAGAAAAGGAAGATGAAAGAAAGAGCATCTGGTGAGACCATCTGAGGTTTTGTCACCGCTGTCCCTGGTTGTTCAGGAGCTCAGCAGGGTAGAAGGAACTGATGATCTGAGGTCAAAGTAGTCACCAAGCTGAAAAGAGCCTCCCCATCAAAAGCAGAGGGAGGAAAACAAATTTTAAAAGCAGCACATGCCAGGCCTGTTCGTGCACAGTGAGTTATGTGAATCACTGACACAGGGATTCAACAGAAGTAGGGAGGGGAGGGACCTGTGTCCATGCACCCCAAATGGGAACATTCAGACACGTATGGGACACATGTTGGAGCAACCCCAATCAAGATAGATTTCACAGTGCCACAAAATGTCCCCAGGGGCTGGAGCTTTATCATCTACTCTGCTAAATCATTAGCACAATCCCAGGTGTAGTGCTGGATCAGACCAGCTAGGATTTTTCCCAAACAATTGCTGTGGACAGTGTGGGAATTAGCATGGGAGACACCATTCCCAAAACCCAGGCTGCATGTGGAAGTTGGGTTGGGATGCAGGTGGTTCCCATGTGAGCTGGTGGCAGAGCCAGAGGACACTCTGGGCACGTTTGATTGCAGAAATGCTCTGTGAGGAACTGGAAGCAGAAGGACTTCAAAAAATAGAGCAAAACCAGCTGAAGTAGAATCCAAAGAGTGGAACCAGTGTGAAAAGGTAATAATCAGCAGTGTTGTTGCTCTGGAGCTGTGCAAGAGGCAAGGTCTGTGGAGAGAAGTGATACATTTGAGGGGAATTGGTCTAATAAAAGACACTTTTTCTTCACAAATTGTGCCTCAAGGTAAAGGATCATCTTCACTGCCTTGTTCCTGCTGTGGTCTCATGATGCAGATGAGACAAGTTATCAGGTTGTCTCTCTGCAGGAGGGTTAGTCTAAGCATATAGTTAGAAGAGATGTGGGTGAGTAGAACAGAGAAGTGATCTTTGTTTGTTTGTTTTAAATTTGGGTTAAGAATCAGTGATATAAAAAACCCCAAGAACTCCCGGGTCCAGCTCTGGTGGTGCTGCTTTAAATAGGATCTTTGAAAAGCTGGAAATGGTACAGAAAGGAGAGAGCAAATCATCTCAAGGATGGGGAACAAAAGTCTTCTTGTTCAGGTTTTCTGAGAGGCTTGGTTGCCATGAGAAAAATGAAGCAGGAGGTATCTGAGCCTCGAGGCAGAACAAGCATCAGATGATCCAAAGTCCAGGAAAACTCGAATGGAAAGCACAGCATGGATTTAGGAGAGTGAATGTTAAGCACCTTGATGTGCACCTCCAGAATTTTGGGAGATGGGTTTTGCTCCAGCATTAACCCACTGGCTTCCTCCAAAAGGGAACCCCAGCAAAACGTGGGAAACCCGCTGGGAGAATCCAAGGGTTTCCTGTCATCTGTGAAATTCCTGAAGGGATTCACGCCCTGTGAGGCTGCTCCTGTGCAGCCCAGACAGCAGAGCCCTGGCAGCTGGCTCTGGGGAGCTGAGGAATGCCAAGGGCTCCCAGTTGTTCTCTTGGCAACAGCAAAGCAACAACGCCGGGTGCGCCAAAAGAAACTCTTCTGTGTTGAGCACCAAATATGGTGAGAAAAGTCTTCGGGAGGGGGAAGAAACGGCTGCTTCTCTCCTTCTACTGCACGGGCATGAAGTAGTTAGAGATGTATCAGTTGCTCCTTGGCTGGTAGTAGCAGGAGATGAAGAACCTCCTCTTCACCATGACCCCGCTGCTTGGAAAAGCTTCGGTGGGTTGGAGTCTGGAGCTGAGAGGGAACCAAAGTCTGGTGTCAGTGATTTAGCTGACACCAAAGAGCTGCTGGGAGGAAAAGCTGGTGCAGATGTCCTGGATATGGAGTCTAGAAGTGAAAGCTCTTCTGTTAAAAATGGTTTGCTGGGAGTGTCAGCCCCTGCAGCCCTGCAAATCCCATTCCCTGGGGTGAAGGTTCTTCTCTCCTGGGCTGAATTACAACAGCTCTCCAGACAGTCCTTCTTTCACAAGGCAGCCTATTTCTGCAGGTCAGATATACTGGGCAAGATCCTCAGCCAGCCTGGGCTGACAGGAGTTTGCAGCAATAGTGATTGATGGTGTTTGGGTATCAAGTCTGGTGTTCTAAAAAGTCTTGGGTTTGGGCTGCTTTTAGCCAGGCACAAAGTCACGACCTGGCGTGTTATCTCAGCAGCCTCCTCTGCTTGTAGGTGCAGCACCACGTTATTCAGGAGTGTTTCAAAAGCCCCCTGAGGGCTGGGGGAAAGCAGCAGAACATGCCCTTCATAACGGGCCTCCACGTCGTGATGAGGAGGGGAGGTTTTGATTAAGTGGGCTTGTAGATTTATCGTTACAGTTGCTATAGCAACTCGACTCCTTTTGAATGCAGGGGGCTCGTTTGTACATCCAACAGTTGAAATCACATGAAATGCCAGCAGAGAATTAACAGCCTCCTGATCTGCAAGGCTGGACAACATCTCAGTGTTTGGGCTGGAGAGGAGATGGGTGGAGTCTCAGATGAGCTGAGCCTGGGGAAGAGGAGACCGAGGGGGCATCTCATAGATGCTTTATAAATATCTGGAGGTGGTGTCAGGAATGTAGGTCCAGTCTCTTTTCTGCAGTGTCCAGTGACAGGACAAGGGGCAATGGGCACAAGCTGGAGCACAGGAGGTTCAAGCTAAACATAAGGAAAAACTTCTTTCCTGTGAGGGTGACAGAGCCCTGGGACAGGCTGCCCAGAGAGGCTGTGGAGTCTCCTTCTCTGCAGACATTCCAAACCCACTTGGACTTGTACCTGTGTGACCCACTGAAGGTGTTCCTGCCCTAGCAGAGGGGTTGGACTAGATGGTCTTCAGAGGTCCCTTCCAACCCCCACCATTCTGTGGTTTGGTGTGGTCACAGCTCATCCTGTTGAGCCTTCCTTCTCCAAACACTGTGAAAGCTTAGCAGGGGAAGGGCATCATTTCAAAGCACGAGCAGCACGAGGACATTGCACAGCCCGACGTTAGCAGCAAAAGTGATGGTTGTTCTGACCGTGTCTCCTTTCTGGACCTGACAGTCTTGGTGCTGAGCTGCAGCAGCCACGGCCTCCTGCCAAGTCTGTATGTACACGATGGCTATTCCAGCCCTTCCAGATCTTTGCAGCCACACACAAGACAGAGGTTAACTCCTCAGCGGTGGCACTGGGCGTGTGGCGAGGAGCTCTGAGGGGTGCAGGGGACCCAGTGCTGTGGCCAAGGCCCTGAGGAAGCACCTCGCTCCAAGGAACTCCACCCAGGCGGGGACCCCATTTCCCTGCCACCAACAGACAGGGTCTGTGCTTCCCGCTTCGCCTTCCCGGCCTCTCCAGCCTCCTCCCCACAGGAGCTGTGGCCCCTGCCATCCTGGCTGCCGCCTGGCAGCTGTCCCCTCACGCCCCTCGCAGCCCCTGTCCCCGGAATGTCCCCGTCCCCTCCGAGTCCCTCACAGCCCCATCCCCTCACAGCCCTGCTCTCCTCACAGCCTCAACCCCTCACTGTCCCCATCCCCTCACGGTCCCGGTGTTCTCTCAGCCCCTGCACTGTCCCTGTCCCCTGGCTGTCCCCATCTCCTCACAGCCCTTCACTGTCCCCGTCCCCTCACGGTCCCCTTCCCCTCGTTGTCCCCTCACTGTCCCATCCCTTCACTTTCCCCTCCCTCTCCCCATCCCCTCACTCTCCCCTCACGTCCCCTCACTGTCCCTATTCCCTCCCTCTCCCCAACCCTCATGTCCCCTCCCTCTCCCCATCCCCTCATGTCCCCTCCCTCTCCCCATCCCCTCACTCTCCCCTCATGTCCCCCCACTCTCCCCATCCCCTCATGTCCCCCCATGTCCCCCCACTCTCCCCATCCCCTCATGTCCCCCCATGTCCCCCCACTCTCCCCATCCCCCCATGTCCCCCCATGTCCCCCCACTCTCCCCATCCCCCCATGTCCCCCCATGTCCCCCCACTCTCCCCATCCCCTCACGTCCCCTCATGTCCCCCCATGTCCCCCACTCTCCCCATCCCCCCATGTCCCCCCATGTCCCCCCACCCTCCCCATCCCCTCCCTCCCTCCCCCCT
>NW_026248897.1:39470-79016 GCF_020740795.1 Apus apus | reverse complement strand
CCCTCCAGGGTGAAAGCAAACTGTGGCCTGCACTCTGGTGCTAATGGAATAGAGAAGAATGCATGAGCAATGTCAATAGTGGCATACCACCTAGCTGCTTTTGACTCCAACTCATACTGAAGCTCTAGCATGTCCGGTACAGCAGCACTAAGTGGTGGTGCCACCTCATTCAGGCCACGATAGTCCACTGTCAGCCTCCACTCGCCATCAGGCTTTCGCACTGGCCAGATAGGACTGTTGAAGGGTGAATGAGTCCTGCTAATCACACCTTGGCTTTCCAATTGCCGAATCAGCTTATGAATGGGGATCACAGAGTCTCTGTTGGTGCGATACTGTCGTCTATGCACTGTTGAAGTGGCAATTGGCACCTGTTGGTCTTCAACCTTCAGCAACCCTACTACAGAAGGGTCATCTGAAAGGCCAGACAAAGTACGCAGCTGTTCAGTGTCCTCAGTCTCTACAGCCGCTATACCAAAGGCCCCCCGGTACCCTTTCGGGTCACGGAAGTATCCTTTCCTGAGATAGTCTATGCCAAGGATGCACGGAGTGTGGGAGGCGACGGGAGAAAAGCGACCGACCATGGTGATTGATCAGCAAGTCTCGTTTATTGACTCCAATCAGGCCATATTTATACTCTCAATAATGAAGCTCATAACATAGTGCAAAGCTAAGCTCACCATTGGCTAGCTATTAATGTTAACCACACCTTTGATACATTCTTGTAGTTAGTGTTCCCAGGTTAGCTTTCTCACACTCATGTCCAAGCTTTCCCTCTATCATATCTTGTTATTGTACAGCGGTTTGGTGCTCAAGGGCATGCTGTCCTGGTTTCTTGCAAAACTCCCTTTTCTCAGCTCTTACAATTAACCAGCTGTATCATGTCTACGTGACCTTCTCACTGCAGCCAGTCTTCTGCAAAACTCTCCACATCTCCCCTGTTTTCTTTGTGGAGCATTTGATTAGCCGGGAAAGCTTGACTTAACATACAATTAATCATTTTCTATAAGCAGCTTAGTATACATGGTAATATTAGCAAGGCTAACAAACTCATTCTAACAATAATTAAGGCATATTGTATGACTCCCCTTAGTCAAGGGCCTAAACCTAGGCCTTTGAGCCAGCTGTCAAGGCCTAGACCTGTGTCTTGTTGTAAACGGTTGGTAAGCTGTTGGAGTTTTGACAACTGGGCACGGATTGACATCGAGTGATCAGAGAGGTTCATACAGCACATTCCTTCAAAGTCTTCACAGCCGTGCTCTTGTGCTAACAATAAAAATCTATAGCTGCCCAATTTTTGCAGCATAGTGTGGCACACCGAGTCTACATCTAACAATAATTGTGAAAGAGTGACAAAAGTCATCTAAAGGCACATCTACTAAACGTGTAGAGAAAGGGTTACCTGGCAAGGACAAAGATAGGCATATTGCCTCTTGACCTGTTTTGTTGGCTAGAGTGACCCATATGTTTTCTTTTGATTGAGCTGGGACCCATACGGCAACCCCTGAAACAACAAGAACACCTACAATTGTTAAAACAAAAGTCCTCATTGTCTTCTGGCGTCCCTACGCCAGGTGTTGTTCTGTAACAGGTTCCTGTGGTGGTGGGCTGAGCGTGTCGACAGCATCCAACACTGGCTTAGTCCATCTTGCTGGGACCCAAAGTGGACCTGTTGGGGTGGAAACACAAAGATACCCTCGACCCCAATATAAGACCCTTGCTGGCTCCTGCCATTGACCTGTTTTGGGGTCTCTGTATCTAACCCTCACATTTTGCTCCTCTTGTCCTGTTAGAGGGACATGATGCTTGATGGCAGCAGATTCTTTATTCTCTCCAAAAACACAGAGAAAGTTTAGCACAAAGAGACATTTTAGCAACCTTCCCTGAAGATCTTTTGTGTCAGAGAACTTCTTTAGATACCTCTTCAAAGTGCCATTGGCTCTTTCTACAATTGCTTGGCCCTGTTGGAGAGTTGGGGATACCTGTGATATGTCTGATCCCCCATGACTGCAGAAATCCTCTAACCCTTTTGCTAGAGTAGGCTGGGCCATTATCTGTTTTTATCAGCTGTGGTGTTCCCATTACCGCAAAACAGCTACTGAGGTGCCTTTCCACATGTATGGCCTTCTCCCCAGCCTGAGCGGTGGCCCATATAAAGTGACTATAGGTACCTATATCTGCTCTGGCTCCACTCCTGTGACTTGCAGCGCTCGTTCGCGTTGCCCCTTTTTCACTAAATCTGCCAACATTTCAATTTTCTGATAAAGGGTTCTATGTTGTTGCAATGGGGGAGAAATCCATTCTAATACCCATACCTCCCCCGTTTTCTTTTGTTGCTGAGCTAAGGCACCCAATAGATACTTAGGGCCACACCAGATGATGAGCTGTATCGGGAGGGTAAAGTCCCGTCTGCGTACAGTGCCGGCAGAGCACACAGTCAATTATTTGTTGTAGAACAGCTTGTTGCTCTGCTGTGACTGTGACCGGTTGCATGGGGTCAGTACCCTTGAGTAGAGGCCTCAGCTGGTCCAGTAATTCATTAGGTATGCCGACAACGGGGCGCAGCCATTGTAGGTCTCCTAACAGCTGCTGAGCATCATGTAGCGTAGCTATTCGCGTTGTTAATTGCAGTTTTTTGTGGGGACACTGTTGAATCTGTGAGCGTCCACCCTAAATACTTCCAGGGTGCCGACATTTGGATTTTTTTCTGGGGCTACTACCAGTCCTTGTTCGTTTAATGTTTCCTGTATTATTCTAACGTGATGGTCAGAAAATGATTGCTGCTGCGCAAACAAAATGTCATCCATATAATGATAGATGACTTTCCATGTCCTCAGGATCCCATCCCCTTTGTGTGAAGAATAATTCTTATGCAGAGTTTTGGGACATGATAGAGCCCCGCCTCTTCATCAGCTTCTCTAGAGCCTCAGGAACTAGAACTGTTGGGAGCAATTCAGGCTGAGTGGTGTGTACCATCATTTGTATTTCTCCAGTATAATCAGCATCAATTACTCCAGGCAATACAAACAGTCCCATCATTGATGCCGAAGAACGCCCTAAAAGCAAAGCACCCATAGCTTGTCCTTGGATTATGATAGGTCCTTGTATCCCTGTTGGCACTTTCTCGGGTCGAGTGGTCATCAGTGAGACGGTTACTGCAGCTGCCAGGTCCAGGCCGAGGCTTCCGGTGGTGGCGGGCCGTAGGAGGGTACCGGTGCTTGTTGCTGGGCAGCAGCTATTTGTGTCTGAGCGCGGCTGCTGTTGGCTGTGTTCGCGCTGGCCTTGTAGTTTCCCGGACGGCGTCGGCAAGCGCCTGTGTTGTGGGAATCGACGCGGCACTTCTGACACCACAGGCTGGTGGCTTGACAATCCCGGCATATGTGACCCGTTCCTCCACAGAGATAACACCGTAGTCGGCCGCTAGATGGAGCCGTTACACCAGTTATCGCAGAGGCTTGTAAGGGTGCAAGAGCAGCTAACACCTGAGTCTGCGCTGCCTCAGCTTGCTTGTGTAATCCCGCCCCTAGTTCTTTGATTGCCTCTACTAGCATGGCTTGGGGACCTGCGGGTACACTGGAAAGGCGCTCAAGGGCTTGTTCAATGGTCCACTCCCACCCTAAGGTGCTCAATATATTTTTTGTTGCTGCATTACTGTTTTGGATAGCACACTGCTTTAACATTGCACCTTTCATATAGTCAGGGACCCCAGCTCGTTCAATGGCATTAGCAACTTTATCTATAAAATTGCCAAAAGCCTCATCTGTTCCCTGTTTGATTCCCATGTAGGATGGAATTCCCCCTGGCTCCTTCACTAGATCCATGGCCTCCCGGGCCAGCCTCATAGCTTCCCTACACTTAGCAGGGCCAAGTAATGCTTGTGCCTCAGTCTGCAGAAATGCACCTAAGCCCATCAGCTCGGCTAAGGTGACGCCTCGTAAGGGGTCTTCCGGTGCCCGTTGCACTTGGGTGCATTGCTGGCATAATGCCTGCCAATGGGCACTGAAAAGGAGTTGTTGGTGTTGTGAAAAAATCAGCTTAGCCAATGCTCTGCAGTCACCCGGCAACAACAGCTGAGTTCCCCAAATATAATCTAGCATTTGCTTTACTGGTTCACTTTTAACACCAAACTGACTAACAGTGGCTCGTAATTGAGATAAAAGTTTCCAATCCAGAGGCGCAATAGCGGCTTGTAATCCTCCCTCAGCCAGCGGCGTATACATCACTGGGCAGGCAACGTCTTGCGCAGCCCCTAATGCCCCACTATCCCCCGATTCCATGCAATCTTTTGCCAGTGCAGCCCAAGCCTCCCTGCGCTCCTTTGCAATATCCTCCGCTAGATGGCTCTCCGCCCCAGGGATCGGCTCAGTGCCACCGCGGAGCTGGGGGCCCCCGGGCCGCGGCTCCGGGGGAGCAGTTGGCCTCACCGAGTCGGCAGGCGGGGGAGACGCAGGGGCTGGCGGTGGCAGCGTAACCGTGGATGTCGCGGGGGGTAACGGACACTCAGACCAGCCGCTATAGTCTCTATTTCTACTTTGTGCCACATTAGCCTGTTGCGATGCCCTCCTTTCAGCCTGGTGTTGCAAAAGCTCATTGTAAACAACTTTCCATAACTTGCCTAATTTTTTAGCAGTCTTATCATCCTCTAAAGTGGCCTCCCATAGCTTATCCCCAAATTTACGCCATTCCTGTAGCTCATGTACTGTGTGGGGGTTCAAAAAGAGCCCCTTATCATATCCATAAGCTAACAACCCAGGGAGTTCCTTCTTAACATCTATACCCTTAATCCTACGCTGTTCTAAAAAGCAAGAAAATAAATCATATGCTGCTTGCCTTTCCATGATTAAATCGTCAGCGCTGTTGCAGCCTTACAAGGTCTCCGCAGCACGTATCGGCCGGGCTCGCCTTTGCGGTCACCCAGGGCGCGGCACCCCCTCCTTCTCGGTGCTTATGTCGCCGTCCCCGCTGCTTCAGGACCCGAACCACCTCGTCGCTCCGCCGTGGTCGTTCTCCGTTGGGGTCACCATTTGTGGGAGGCGACGGGAGAAAAGCGACCGACCATGGTGATTGATCAGCAAGTCTCGTTTATTGACTCCAATCAGGCCATATTTATACTCTCAATAATGAAGCTCATAACATAGTGCAAAGCTAAGCTCACCATTGGCTAGCTATTAATGTTAACCACACCTTTGATTACATTCTTGTAGTTAGTGTTCCCAGGTTAGCTTTCTCACACTCATGTCCAAGCTTTCCCTCTATCATATCTTGTTATTGTACAGCGGTTTGGTGCTCAAGGGCATGCTGTCCTGGTTTCTTGCAAAACTCCCTTTTCTCAGCTCTTACAATTAACCAGCTGTATCATGTCTACGTGACCTTTCTCACGCAGCCAGTCTTCTGCAAAACTCTCCACAACGGAGCACCTGGGCCAGTCACTATAGGGTGCATTTGCCACTCCTTACCAGTGAGGCTCACACCGGCCTCCACAACAGTCCGTTGTTGAGAACCTCCTGTCACTCCAGAGATAGTGACAGAGTCTGTCCCTTTATGATTCGATGGCATTAGAGTGCACTGTGCACCAGTGTCCACCAAAGCTTTATATCTTTGTGGTTCTCATGTGCCAGGCCACCGAATCCACACAGTCCAATAAACTCGGTTGTCCATCTGCTCCTCCTGGCTGGAGGCAGGGCATCCCTAGGGTTGAGCACTAGAGCTCGATGAACCATCCTGGTTGTTGACTGGTGCAACCTTCTTCTTGCAAGAACCATCTCCTGGCTTTGTTCTGTTTAGTAGCTCTTGCACACGTAACTGGAGAACATCAGTGGGTTTCTTGTCCCAGACTCTCATGTCCTCTTTGAAATAATTTTTCAAGAGAGACCACAGGTGGCGTCTCAGTGGGTCCCGTCCCTCTCGCTGCTGTCTCGTAGCAGGAGGTCTCTTCTTAATGGCTGCAACACGTGACCAGTTGTCTCTAGGAAGAATCTGGAGTTTACTTCCCCATCCATTTGGCATCTTATTCTTCCTGTCAGTCATTTTTTCAATGGCTGAGGTGTGGAAGTAAAGGGAATCAGAGAGGATGTCTCCATACTGTCGTGCTTTAAAAGTTACCTCACTTACAGTTGGTCTTTCGTAACCTTCAAAACATCCCATGAAGGAGAATATATGGGCATGCGCTGCTGGTACAGCCTGAACAAACTTCCGGAACATTTGCGTGTCACACTCAACATCATCAGGATCTGTGATTCCATCTTTATTATAGATCACTTCTCGCACAGCAATCTCTCTCAAGTAGGTGATGGCTTTCTCGAGCGTGGGTGTTCTGCTTCGGCGCCATCCGATGTCACCCTTGTGGGGGTATCTCTCTCTCACATCTGAAAGAAGTCGGTCCCACAGGGTAGTAGTTCCTGTCTTACTACTAAGTGCTCTGTCAATACCAGCATCTCTGGCCAGGGATCCCAACTGCTTGGCTTCTCTCTCATCCACATTGTAGGTCTCAGCACCACTATCAAAGCATCGGAGCAGCCAAGGAAGGATTCCCTCACCATCAATGCGGGTGAAGTCCTTTCTCATGAGGCGCAGTTCTTTCATAGAGAAAGGCTGGGCGAGGTCACCGTCGTCATCTGATTGAGGAGGACCTGCTGTTCTTTTATCCGCTTGAGAGTGGCCTGGTTTTTTATCTGTCTGAGAGGCACCCGCTCCATCAACTGTATTAGAATCCTCTTCCTCTTCGTCCCCCTCACCTTCTGATTTAGAATCCTTCCCTTCCTCACTGTCAGCCTCTGTTTTTGTCTTTGCCTTGCTCCTAGTCACAGGGTCAACTAGCTTGTTTTGCGATGGATCAGAATCTATCTCTGCAGGAGCAGTTGTTTTTGTAGCACTAGGAGTGGTGGTGTTGGCAGCAGCAGTGGCAGCAACATTGCCTGTGGGGGAGTGGCAGTGAGCAGAACAGCATCTGGCCCTACGCATCCACATTATATTATAAACATTCAGCAAAAACATCCCCACTGCAACCATGCTATTCACATCAAGAGCTGGGAGATTCAGCTTGAGAGAATATGGAGAGGTAAAATTGAACCAGCTATTGCTGTTACCAACATGGACCGTTCCATTCACTTTAGGAGTTGTACAACTAGGACTTGCAGTGTAACTGTACACATACAGTGTTCCCATAGAGAACAGTATCATCATCCCTAGGATCACTAGGCTGGTAATGATACGGTTAATGATGGGTACAGTTCTGTCAATATACCACAAAAGAATCACAAGAGCAGCTACAAAGAGCAGAATGCCCTGGGCTACATACCACATGTACAATTGCAGGTTTGGAAAAAGATCCAGTAGATTCATAGCAGTAAGTGTCTGTTCAGTTTTCAATCCGTCAGGACACTCAGCAGAATTATTGCTCAGTGCTATCTGAGGGATTCCTCCCATCAGAGATGGAATTTTGCACACTCCCAGTTGATGAAAATGTGTAATCTGGGCTTAAAATCGAGCCCCACGCTGGGCGCCAATTAATCGTTGTCACCGTTTGACTCAGGTCCGACAACAATGCTCTCGATCCCCTCCCCCCCCCCCCCAGGTAGGGAAGGAGAGAGAGAAAAAGAGAGAGACTTGGCTGGATTGAAAACTAAACTACACAGCTTTAATTAAAACACTAATGAATCATACCAGAAAATATATACAATTATATACAGATATATTAAGATATGGGCAAAAGTCCCTCGCCTCCCCCCACCCCCAGCAACTCCCACAGCACTTCCCTGAACTGGGAAGAGTCCCGAGGAATCCCGGAGCTGCTGCTGGAGAAAGCAGAGAGTTATGAGGGTCAGCAGAGCTCGAGCCTAAGGGTCGACGGTGATGGATGAACAGAGTCCTCCCCGGACGCCAGCCATGGAAGGAAGAGAAGGCGAGAAGAAGCAGGAAGCTGTCTTCTATGATCTCTGACCTTCCTTTGAGCTTACGTAGATATATGGAATGGAATATCTTTGGCCAATTTTGCTGTCTAACTCAGCCTCCCACGGGGGGGGTCAGAGATCTCCCCATAGTGTCTGAGCCGGCGGAGTGAAGGTGTAACCTTGAAACCTCAGTAGTTAGAAAAACATTCCAGTGTCTTATCAGCCTAGCAGAACACACAGTTGCTAGTTAAAAGAAAGCTTATTGAAGGAAAAAAGAATCAGTGAAAAGAAAAATTGGCTTAATCCTGGCTCAAACCAGGACAGCTTTATAGTTTAGCATCGAGTCTTAAGGTCTAGGGTGTAGAGCTTTGCGTCTAGGATTAAGGGTCTATGGTATAGAGTGTAGTGTCTGGGGTTAAGCATCTACAGTCTACTTTTAAGGATATAGGGACTATGGTGTAGGATCTAGGATTAATGGACTACCGTCTGGACTTAGCGTCTAGGGTTAAAGGATTATAGATAAGCGTCTAAGGTCTAGGGTTTAGTATCTAGGATTAAGGCTCCAGCGTCTAGGGTTAAGACTTTATAGTTTAGCATCTTGTCTTAGGTCTATAGCTTAGAGCTTTGCGTCTAGGATTAAAGGTCTATGGCATAGTGTGTAGCGTCTGGGGTTCAGCATATACGGTCTGCTTTTAAGGATCTAGGGTCTCTGGTTTACGATCTAGGATTAATGGACTACCGTCTGGATTTAGCATCTAGGGTTAAAGGATTATAGATAAGCGTCTAGGGTCTAGTATCTAGGATTAAGGGTCCAGCGTCTAGGGTTAAGGCTTTATAGTTTAGCATCTACTCTTAAGGTCTAGGGTTAGAGCTTTGCATCTAGGCTTAACCGTCTATGGTATAGAGTGTAGCGTCTGGGTCAAGCATATACGGTCTACGTTTCTCGATCTGGGCGCTATGGTTTAGTATATAGGATTAATGGACTATCGTCTGGACTTAGCGTCCACGCTTAAATGATTACAGATAAGCGTCTAGGGTTTAGTATCTAGGATTAAGGGTCCAGCGTCTAGGATTAAGACTGTATAGTTTAGCATCTAGTCTTAAGGTCTAGGGTTTAGAGCTTTGAGTCTAGGATTAATGGTCTGTGGTATAGAGTGTAGGGACTGGGGTCAAGCATGTACGGTCTACGTTTAAGAATCTAGGGTATACGGAGTAGGATCTACGATTAATGGACTACCGTCTGGACTTAGCGTATATGGCTAAAGGATTATAGATAAGAGTATAGGGTTTAGTATCTAGGATTAAGGGTCCAGCGTCTAGGGTTAAGGCTTATAGTTTAGCATCTAGTCTTTAGGATGTAGAGCTTTGCTTCTAGGATTAACGGTCTATGGTAAAGTGTGTAGCGACTGTGGTTCAGCATATACGGTCTACGTTTAAGGATCAAGGGTCTATGGTTTAGTATCTAGGATTAATGGACTACCTTCTGGACTTCCGATCAAGGGTTAAAGGATTACAGATAAGTGTCTAGGGTCTAGTATCTAGGATTAAGGGTCCAGCGTCTAGGGTTAAGGCTTTATATTTTAGCATCTAGTCTTAAGGTCTAGTGTTTTGGAGCTTGCGTCTAGGCTTAACCGTCCATGGTATAGAGTGTAGCGTCTCGGGTCAAGCATATACGGTCTGCTTTTAAGGATCTAGGGTCTACGGTGTAGGATCTAGGATTACTGGACTACCGTCTGGATTTAGCATGTAGGCTTAAATGGATTACAGATAAGCGTCTAGGGTCTAGGATCTAGTATCAACGATTAAGGGTCCAGCCTTTAGGGTTAAGGCTTTATAGTTTAGCATCTAGTCTTAAGGTCTAGGGTTTACAGCTTTGCCTCTAGGATTAACCGTCTATGGTACAGAGTGCAGCGTCTGGTGTCAAGCATATACAGTCTGCTTTTAATCATCTAGGGTCTATGGTTCAGTATCTAGGAGTAATGGACTACTGTCCGGACATAGAGTCTAGGCTTAAAGGATTATACATAAGCGTCTAGGGTCTAGTATCTAGGATTAAGGGCCCAACGTCTAGGGTTAAGGCTTTATAGTTTATCATCTAGTTTTAAGGTCTAGGGTTTAGAGCTTTGCGTCTAGGATTAACCGTCTATGCAATAGAGTGTAGCGTCTGGGGTCAAGCATATACGGTCTATGTTTAAGAATCTAGGGTCTATGGTATAGAATATAGGATTAATGGACTATTGTCTGGACTTAGCATCCAGGCTTAAAGGATTACAGATAAGCGTCTAGGTTCTAGTATCTAGGATTAAGGGTCCGGTGTCTAGGGTTAAAGCTTTATAGTTTAGCATCTAGTCTTAGGGTCTAGGGTTTAGAGCTTTGCGTCTAGGATTAATGGTCTATGGTTTAGAGTGTAGCGTCTGGGGTTAAGCATCTATGGTCTCCGTTTAAGGATCTAGGACCTACGGTGTAGCATCTAGGGTTAATGGACTACCGCCTGCACTTAGCGTATAAGCTTAAAGGATTATAGACAAGCGTCTAGGGTCTAGGGTCTAGTATCTAGGATTAAGGGTCCAGCGTCTAGGGTTAAGGCTTATAGTTTAGCATCTAGTCTTTAGGATGTAGAGCTTTGCGTCAAGGATTAACGGTCTATGGTATAGTGTGTAGCGACTGGGGTTGAGCATATACGGTCTACGTTTAAGGATCTAGGGTCTATGGTTCAGTATCTAGGATTAATGGACTACCGTCTGACCTTAGCGTCTAGGCTTAAAGGATTACAGATAAGTGTCTAGGGTCTAGGGTTTAGTATCTAGGATTAAGGGTCCAGGGTCTAGGATTGAGGCTTTATAGTTTAGCATCTAGTCTTAAGGTCTAGGGTTTAGAGCTTTGTGTCTAGGATTAACGGTCTATGGTATAGAGTGTAGCGTCTGGGGTCAAGCATCTACGGTCTACGTTTAAGGATCTAGGGTCTATGGTTTAGTATCTAGGATTAATGGACTACCGTTGGGATTTAGAGTATAAGGTAAAAAGATTATAGATTAGCGTCTAGGGTCTAGGTTTTAGTATCTAGAATTAAGAGTGAAGCGTCTAGGGTTAAGGCTTTATAGTTTATCATCTAGTCTTAAGGTCTAGGGTTTAGAGCTTTGCGTCTAAGCTTACCTGTCTATAGTATAGAGTGTAACATCTGGGGTCAAGCATATAGGGTCTACGTTTAAGGATCCAGGGTCTATGGTGTAGGATCTGGGATTAATGGACTACCGTCTGGACATAGAGTCTAGGCTTAAAGGATTATACATAAGCGTCTAGGGTCTAGTATCTAGGATTAAGAGTCCAGCGTCTAGGGTTAAGGCTTTTTAGTTTAGCATCAAGTCTTAAGGTCTAGGGTTTAGAGCTTTGCGCCTAGGATTAACGGTCTATGGTATAGAGTGTAGCGTCTGGGGTCAAGCATATACGGTCTACGTTTCTGGATCTAGGGTCTATGGTATAGTATGTAGGATTAATGGACTATCGTCTGGACTTAGCGTCTAGGGTTAAAGGATTATAGATAAGCATCTAGGGACTAGGGTTTAGTATCTAGGATTAAGGGTCCAGCGTCTAGGGTTAAGGCTTATAGTTTAGCATCTAGTCTTTAGGATGTAGAGCTTTGCGTCTAGGATTAACGGTCTATGGTATAGAGTGCAGCGTCTGGGGTCAAGCATATACGGTCTACGTTTCTGGATCTAGGGTCTATGGTTTAGCATCTAGGATTAATGGACTACCGTCTGGACTTAGCGTCTAGGGTTAAAGGATTATAGGTAAGCCTCTAGGGACTAGGGTTTAGTATCTAGGATTAAGGGTCCAGCGTCTAGGGTTAAGGCTTATAGTTTAGCATCTAGTCTTAAGGTCTAGGGTTTAGAGCTTTGCGTCTAGGATTAAAGGTCTATGGTATAGCATGTAGCGTCTGGGGTTAAGCATAGACGGTCCACGTTTAAGCATTTAGGATCTACGGTGTAGGATCTAGGATTAAAAGCGGCCATCTCGGCGGCTCCCTCAGAGCACGCGGCAGCGCAGAGCGGAGAGTGGCAGCGGCACCGGTGAGAGCTGCTCCTTTCATTACTGAGGATGAGAGAACGGGCAGGGCTTCCTGGAGACGGCGAAGCCGGAGCAGAGCGAGGAGACCCGAGTCTGAGCCGGAATCCTGAGACGAACGGGAAGGCTGACTTGGCAAGGGGTGTGGCTGAGAACGGCGGCAAGGTTTAAAAGCGGCCATCTCGGCAGCTCCCTCAGAGCACGCGGCAGCGCAGAGCGGAGAGCGGCAGCGGCACCGGTGAGAGCTGCTCCTTTCATTACTGAGGATTAGAGAAGGGGCCGGGCTTCCCGGAGACGGCGAAGCCGGAGCAGAGCGAGGAGACCCGAGTCTGAGCCGGAATCCTGAGAGGAACAGGAAGGCTGACGTGGCAGGGGATGTGGCTGAGAACGGCGGCAAGGTTTAAAAGCGGCCATCTCGGCAGCTCCCTCAGAGCACGCGGCAGCGCAGAGTGGAGAGCGGCGGTAGCCATCACAGGAAGTGGCGCGAGGGCGGGGAGCGCGAGCTCACGTGGAGAGCGAGGGCAGGCAGGAAGCAGAGAACACCGGTAAATTTCTCTAGCATGGTGACAACACGCCCTAAAACCATATTGAAAAAGGATATGGGAACTCAGACAGAGGTTCTGAGCAGGCACGCAGCCGTGCAGGTCTCTGGCTGCAGCGAGTGCCTGAGCCTGGCACTGGTAGTAGAGGGAGCCAGTGGCACCGCGTGTGTGCGGTGTGAGCAAATCAATGATCTCCTTAGGCAGGTGGTTAGACTGACAGAGGAGGTTGAAAGACTTAGAATCATCAGAGAATGTGAGAGCGAAATAGATTGATGGAGCCAAACACCGAAGCAAGGGCAGAAGGAAGAGGTGCTAGAAGAAGTGACGGATCCCCTCCCCTCCTGTCCTCAGACAGAAGGAGAGAACGTTAGGGACATGGAGGAATGGAAGGAGGTCCGTCCTCGGAGAGGCAAGAAAAAACCCTCCCAACTCCCTCCACCCTCCGAATTGCCCCTGAAGAATAGGTATGAGGCCTTGGAAGTTCAGGGACAGGAAAATGAAGCTGGAGTGACAGATTTGTCTAGTGAACCGCCTAGGACTTGTCGCTCAGCTCCACGACTTAGGACTTCTTCAACTAAGAAGGAAAGGAGGGTAATTGTGGTGGGAGACTCCCTTCTGAGGGGAACAGAAGGGCCCATCTGTCGAGCAGACCCATCCCACAGGGAGGTCTGCTGCCTCCCTGGGGCTCGCATTAGAGATGTTAAAAGGAAACTCTCTAGTATGGTGAATCCATCTGATTACTACCCACTGCTGATTTTTCAGGTTGGTAGTGACGAAATTATTACAAGAAATGTAAGGGCAATGAAGAGAGACTCCAGGGCCCTGGGACGGCTAGTTAGGGGGTCTGGAGCACAAGTCGTGTTTGCCTCCATACCTCCTGTAAGAATGGGTGGAGAGATAAACAGGAAGAGTTTGCTTATCAATGAATGGCTACGAGACTGGTGCCAAAGGCAGGGCTTTGGTTTTTTTGACCACGGGCTGCTGTACGAGACATCCGGCCTGATGGTGGCAGGTGGGATGCACCTGTCCCAGAGGGGGAAAAGGCTTTTGGGGCAGGACTTAGCAGGGCTCATTGAGAGAGCTTTAAACTAGATGTGAAGGGGGAAGGGGAGAAAACTGGGTCTGTTAGGGACGAGCCCAAGAGAAACATACCAGGGCCTGAAGGGGGGTGGTCTAAGGAGGATTTGGTCCCACCAGTGTGCTCTACTTGCTTCCTGAAATGCCTGTACACCAATGCACGCAGCATGGGGAATAAACAGGAAGAGTTAGAGGTCTGTGTGCGGTCTAAGGGTTATGATCTGGTAGCAATAACAGAGACATGGTGGGACAGCTCACACGACTGGAATGTGGCCATGGATGGCTATGTGCTTTTTAGGAAAGATAGGGTGGGGAAGCGAGGTGGTGGAGTTGCTCTTTATGTGAGAGAGCAACTAAAATGTATTGAGTTTTGTACAGGGGCTGATGAGGGGCGAGTTGAAAGTCTGTGGGTAAGAATTAAAGGACAGGGTAGTATGGGTGACACAGTTGTGGGGGTCTACTACAGACCTCCTGATCAAGATGAGGAAGTTGATGAGGCTTTCTACAGGCAGCTGAAAGCAGCCTCACAACTGCAGTCCTTGGTCCTCATGGGAGATTTTAACTATCCCGATATCTGCTGGAAGACTTATACAGCCAGCCTTTCACAGTCTAGGAGGTTCCTCCAATGCATTGATGACAACTTCTTAATGCAAATGGTGGATGAGCCGACTAGAAGAGGAGCGCTGCTGGATCTTGTGCTCACCAACAAGGAGGGCCTTATTGAAGCAGTGGTGATCAATGGCAACCTTGGCTGCAGTGACCATGAGATGGTGGAGTTCAGGATCCTGTGTGGGAGGAACAGAATTTCCAGCAGGACCAGAACCCTGGACTTCTACAGAGCAAACTTTGGCCTCCTCAACCAATTGTTAAGGGAAGTCCCATGGGACAGAGTGCTAGAAGGTAAAGGGGCTCAAGATAGCTGGACAATATTCAAGGACCACTTCTTGCAAGCACAGGATCAGTGTCCCCCAATGGGTAGAAAATCTAGTAAGGGAGCTAGGAGACCAGCGTGGTTAAAAAAGGAACTGCTGGGGAAACTCAAATGGAAAAGGAAAATCTATAGATCATGGAAGGAGGGGCTGGTTACTTGGGAGGAATATAGGACTGTTGTCAGAGAATGTAGGGAGGCAACTAGGAAAGCTAAGGCCTCCTTGGAACTTAACCTTGCAAGTCGGGTTAAGGACAATAGAAAGGGCTTTTTCAAATACATAGCCAACAAAACTAATACCAGAGGCAATATAGGCCCACTGCTGAATGAGGTGGGTGCCCTGGTGACAGAGGATTTAAAGAAGGCAGAGGTGCTGAATGCCTTCTTTGCCTCTGTCTTTACTCCTGCAGGCTTTCCCCATGAGCCCCAGTTTCATATAGCCCCAGTAGAAGTCAAGATAAAGGAGGAGTTTGCCCAGGTAGATGAGGATTGGGTTAGGGATCAGTTGCGTAATCTGGACATCCATACATCGATGGGTCCGGATGAAATGCATCCAAGGGTGCTGAGGGAGCTGGCGGAGGTCATTGCCAGTCCACTCTCCATCATCTTCGGTAAGTCTTGGGTAACAGGAGAGGTGCCTGAGGACTGGAGGATAGCAAATGTCACTCCAGTCTACAAGAAGGGCAAGAAGGAGGACCTGGGTAACTATAGACCGGTCAGCCTCACCTCCATCCCTGGAAAGGTGATGGAACAACTTGTCCTTGGCACTATCTCTAGACATATCAAGGAGATGGGGGTCATCAAGAGCAGTCAACATGGTTTTACCAAGGGTAAGTCATGTTTGACTAACCTCATAGCCTTCGATGAGGAAATTACTAGGTGGAAAGATGATGGTAGAGCGGTGGATGTGGTCTATCTTGATTTCAGTAAAGCATTTGACACCGTCTCCCACAGCATCCTTGTAGATAAGTTGATCAAGTATGGGTTTGATGATCAGGCAGTGAGGTGGATCAAGAACTGGTTGAAAGGAAGAAGTCAGAGAGTTGTAGTCAATGGGGCAAAATCTAGTTGGAGGCCTGTGGCTAGTGGAGTCCCTCAGGGGTCGGTACTGGGACCGGTGTTGTTCAACATCTTCATCGACCACCTGGATGAGGGTACAGAATGTACCCTCAGCAAGTTTGCTGATGACACCAAGCTGGGAGGAGTGGCTGACACACCAGAAGGCTGTGCTGCCATTCAGAGAGACTTAGACAGGCTGGAGACTTGGGCGGGGAAAAACCTGATGAAGTTTAACAAGGGCAAGTGTAGAGTTTTGCATTTGGGGAAGAAAAATGTCATGCACCAGTACAGGTTGGGGGCTGACCTGCTGGAGAGCAGTGTAGGTGAAAGGGATCTGGGGGTCCTGGTAGACAGGAGGATGACCATGAGCCAGCAATGTGCCCTTGTGGCTAAGAAGGCCAATGGCATCCTGGGGTGTATTAGAAAGGGTGTGGTTAGTAGGTCAAGAGAGGTTCTCCTCCCCCTCTATTCTGCACTGGTGAGGCCGCATCTGGAGTATTGTGTCCAGTTCTGGGCCCCTCAGTTCAAGAAGGGCAGGGAATTGCTTGAAAGAGTCCAGCGCAGAGCTACTAAGATGATTAACAGAGTGGAACATCTCCCTTATGAGGAAAGGCTGAGGGAGCTGGGTCTCTTTAGTTTGGAGAAAAGGAGACTGAGGGGTGACCTCATCAATGTTTACAAATACGTAAAGGGTGAGTGTCAAGAAGACGGAGTTAAGCTTTTTTCAGTGATGACCAGTGATAGGACAAGGAGTAATGGATACAAATTGGAGCATAGCAGGTTTAAGGTGAATATCAGAAAAAATTTTTTTACTGTGAGAGTGACAGAGCACTGGAACAGGCAGCCCAGAGAGGTTGTGGAGACTCCATCTCTGGAGACATTCAAAACCCGCCTGGACGCCTTCCTGTGTGATGCACTCTATGTGACCCTGCTCTGGCGGGGGGGTTGGACTAGATGATTTTTCGAGGTCCCTTCCAACCCCTATGATTTTATGATTCTATGATCAAGCTCTACAGTTTAGTATCTAGGATTAATGGACTACAGTCTGGATTTAGGGTCTAGGGTTAAAGGATTGTAGATAAGGGTCTAGAGTCTAGGGTCTAGTATCTAGGATTAAGGGTCCAGCGTCTAGGGTTAAGGATTTATAGTTTAGCATCTAGTCTTAAGGTCTAGGGTTTAGAGATTTGCATTTAGGTATAACGGTCCATGGTATAGAGTGTAGCGTCTGGGGTTAAGCATATACGGTGTATGTTTAAGGATCTAGGGTCTACGGTTTAGTATCTAGGATTAATGGACTACCATCTGGATTGAGCATCTAGGGTTAAAGGATTATAGATAAGCATCTAGGGTTCAGTATCTAGGATTAAGGCTCCAAGATCTAGGGTTAAGACTTTATAGTTTAGCATCTGATATTAAGGTCTAGGGTTTAGAGCTTTGCATCTAGGATTAACGGTCCATGGTTTAGAGTGTAGCGTCTGGGGTTAAGCATATACCGTCTACGTTTAAGGCTCTAGGGTCTACAGTTTAGTATCTAGGATTAATGGACTACCGTCTGGACTTAGCGTCTAGGGTTTAGTATCTAGGATTAAGGGTCCAGCGTCTAGGGTTAAGGCTTTATAGTTTAGCATATAATCTTAAGGTCTAGAGTTTAGAGCTTTGCATCTAGGATTAATGGTCTATGGTAGAGCATGTAGCGTCTGGGGTTAATCATATACGGTCCACGTTTAAGGATTGAGGAACTACGGTGTAGGATCTAGGACTAATGGACTACCGTCTAGACTTAGCATCTAGGCTTAAAGGATTATAGATAAGCGTCTAGCGTCTAGTATCTAGGATTAAGGCTCCAGCTTCTAGGGTTAAGGCTTATAGTTTAGCATCTAGTCTTTAGGGTTCAGAGCTTTGCTTCTAGGATTAACCGTCTATGGTATAGAGTGTAGCGTCCGGGGTTAAGCATATACGGTCTACGTTTAAGGATCTAGGGTCTACGGTTTAGTATCTAGGATTCATGGACTAACTTCTGGACTTAGAGTCTAGGGTTAAAGGATTATACATAAGCTTCTAGGGTTAAGCATATACGGTCCCGTTTACTGATTTAGGGTCTACGGTGTAGGATCTAGGATTAATGGACTACCGTCTGGACTTAGCATCTAGGGTTAAAGAATTATAGATAAGAGTCCAGAGTTTAGTATCTAGGATTAAGGGTCGAGCGTCTAGGGTTAAGGCTTTATAGTTTAGCATCTAGTCTTTAGGGTTTTGAGCTTTGAGTCTAGAATTAACGGTCTATGGTATAGAGTGTAGCATCTGGGTTCAATCATCTACAGCCTACGTTATAAGGATCTAGGGTCTATGGTGTAGGATCTAGGATTAATGGACTACCCTCTGGACTTAGCGTCTAGGGTTAAAGGATTAAAAATAAGCGTCTAGGGTCTAGTATTTAGGATTAAGGCTCCACCGTCTAGGGTTAAGGCTTTATAGTTTAGCATCTAGTCTTAAGGTCTAGGGTTTAGAGCTTTGCATCTAGGATTAACAGTCTATGGTATAGAGAGTAGCGTCTGGGGTTAAGCATATACGGTCTACGTTTAAGGATCTAGGGTCTACGGTTCAGTATCTAGGAATAATGGACTACCGTCTGGACTTAGCGTCTAGGGTTAAAGGCTTATAGATAAGCGTCTAGAGTTTAGTATCTAGGATTAAGGCTCCACCGTCTAGGGTTAAAGCTTTTAGTTTAGCATCTAGTTTTAAGGATTTAGAGCTTTGCGTCTAGAATTAACGGTCTATGGTATAGAGTGTAGCGTCTGGGGTCAAGCATATACGGTCTACGTTTAAAATCTAGGGTCTACGGTGTAGGATCTAGGATTAATGGACTACCGTCTGAACTTAGCGTCTAGGGTTAAAGGATTATAGGTAAGCGTCTAGAGTTTAGTATCTAGGATTAAGGCTCCAGTGTCTAGGGTTAAGGCTTATAGTTTAGCATCTAGTTTTAAGGATTTAGAGCTTTGCGTCTAGAATTAACGGTCTATGGTATAGAGCGTAGTGTCTGGGTTCAAGCATCTACGGTCTACGTTTAAGGATCTAGGGTCTACGGTTTAGTATCTAGGATTAATGGTCTATGGTCTGGACTTAGCGGAATGGGATTAAAGGATTATAGATAAGCGTCTAGGGTTTAGTATCCAGGATTAAGGCTCCAGCCTCCAGGTTTAAGGATTTATAGTATAGCATCTAGTCTTTAGGGTTAAGAGCTTTGCATCTAGGATTAACGGTCTATGGTATAGAGTGTAGCGTCTGGGATCAATCATCTACGGTCTACCTTTAAGGATCTAGGGTCTAGGGTAAGGATCTAGGATTAATGGACTACCGTCTGGACTTAGCGTCTAGGGTTAAAGAATTATCGATAAGAGTCCAGAGTTTAGTATGTAGGATTAAGGGTCCAGCGTCTAGGGTTAAGGCTTTACAGTTTAGCATCTAGTCTTAAGGTCTAGGGTTTAGAGCTTTGCGTCTAGGCTTAACCATCTACGGTATAGAGTGTAGCGTCTGGGGTCAATCATCTACAGTCTACGTTTAAGGATCTAGGGTCTACAGTGTAGGATCTAGGATTAATGGACTACGGTCTGGAGTTAGCGTCTAGGCTTAAAGGATTATAGATAAGCATCTAGGGTTTAGTATCTAGGATTAAGGCTCCAGCGTCTAGGATAAGGCTTTATAGTTTAGCATCTAGTCTTAAGGTCTAGGGTTTAGAGCTTTGCCTCTAGGCTTAACCGTCTACAGTATAGAGTGTAGCGTCTGGGGTCAAGCATATACGGTCTACGTTTCTGGATCTAGGGTCTATGGTGTAGGATCTAGGATTAATGGACTACCGTCTGGACTTAGCGTCTAGGCTTAAAGGATTATAGATAAGCATCTAGGGTCTAGAATCTAGGATTAAGGCTCCAGCGTCTAGGGTAAGGCTTTATAGTTTAGCATCTAGGCTTAAGGTCTAGGGTTTAGAGCTTTGCCTCTAGGCTTAACCGTCTATGGTATAGAGTGTAGCATCTGGGGTTAAGCATATACGGTCTACGTTTAAGGACCTAGGGTCTATGGTTTAGTATCTAGGATTAATGGACTACCGTCTGGACTTAGCATCTCGGGTGAAAGGATTATAGATAAGCGTCTAGGGTTTATTATCTACTATTAAGGTTCCAGTGTCTAGGGTTAAGGCTTTATAGTTTAGCATCCAGTCTGAAGGTCTAGGGTTTAGAGCTTTGCGTCTAGGATTAACGGTCTATGGTATAGAGTGTAGCGTCTGGGGTTAAGCATCTACAGTTTGTTTTTAAGGATCTAGTGACTACAGTGTCAGATCTAGGATTAACGGACTATCATCTGCACTTAGCGTCCAGGCTTAACGGATTACAGATAAGCGTCTAGGGTCTAGGGTTTAGTATCTAGGATTAAGGCTCCAGCATCTAGGGTAAGGCTTTATAGTTTAGCATCTAGTCTTAAGGTCTAGGGTTTAGAGCTTTGCCTCTATGCTTAACCGTCTATGGTATAGAGTGTAGCGTCTGGGGTTAAGCATATACCGTCTCCGTTTCTGGATCTAGGGTCTATGGTGTAGGATCTAGGATTAATGGACTACCGTCTGGATTTAGCATCTACGGTTAAAGGATTATAGATAATCGTCTCGGGTTTAGTATCTAGGATTTAGTCTCCAGCGTCTAGGGTTAAGGCTTATAGTTTAGCATCTAGTATTAAGGTCTAGGGTTTAGAGCTTTGCGTCTAGGATTAACCGTCTATGGTATAGAGTGTAGCGTCTGGGGTCAAGCATATATGGTCTACGTTTCTGAATCTAGTGTGTACGGTTTAGTATCTAGGATTAACGGACTACCGTCTGGACTTAGCGTCTAGGCTTAAAGGATTATAGATAAGCGTCTAGGGTCTAGGGTTTAGTATCTACGATTAAGGGTACAGCTTCTAGGGTTAAGGCTTTATAGTTTAGCTTCTAGTCTTAAGGTCTAGGGTTTAGAGCTTTGCGTCTAGGATTAACGGTCTATGGTATAGAGTGTAGCGTCTGGGGTTAAGCATATACGGTCTACTTTTAAGGATCTAGGGTCTACGGTTTAGTATCTAGGATTAATGGACTACCGTCTGGACTTAGCGTCTAGGGTTAAAGGATTATAGATAAGCATCGAGGGTCTAGGGTTTCATATCTAGGATAAAGGCTCCAGCGTCTAGGGTTAAGGCTTTATAGTTTAGCATCTAGTCTTAATTCTAGGGTTTAGAGCTTTGCGTCTAGGATTAACGGTCTATGGTATAGAGTGTAGCGTCTGGGGTTAAGCATCTACGGTCTACGTTTAAGGATCTAGGGTCTACGATTAATGGACTATCATCTGGACTTAGCGTCTAACCTTAAAGGATTATAGACAAGCATCTAGGGTCTAGGGTCTGGTATCTAAGATTAAGGGTCCAGCGTCTAGGGTTAAGGCTTTATAGTTTAGCTTCTAGTCTTAAGGTCTAGGGTTTAGAGCTTTGCGTCTAGGATTAACGGTCTATGGTATAGTGTGTATCGTCTGGGGTTAAGCATATACGGTCTACGTTTATGTCACCGTTTGACTCAGGTCCGACAACAATGCTCTCGATCCCCTCCCCCCCCCACCCTGGTAGGGAAGGAGAGAGAGAAAAAGAGAGAGACTTGGCTGGATTGAAAACTAAACTACACAGCTTTAATTAAAACACTAATGAATCATACCAGAAAATATATACAATTATATACAGATTGTCGCAAGCCGGTACCGGGGGGCTAACGGCTGTCAGGATACTTTTGCGACTTCCCCCTCTCAATGTGGAGGGGTTTGTGAATGAGCCCGAGGGTCACACGCGGCGCTGCCTCTCACGGAGCAACGGCCACCGTGGGACCGTATTTCCGGGTGGTAGCTAGAGAGCACCCCCACCCCACCACGCTCAGAAATTGCCTCTAAAGCCAAGATTTACTCCACAAACTAATAGGTTTATTAAGGGTTAACACAAACCGAGGTATGATGTTCGGGGACAATACAGGTGTGAATGGCTACCAGGGATATCGATATGTATGTGGTGAGAAAGTGTCCTTTAGGGAGGCAATGCAAAGGTGCTTTTAAGGGAGAGGATTAAGGATCAAAGGGAGGAGGGAGGAGGGAAGGAAACCCGACGCCGGTCCTCCTTAAGAGGTCGCGCTGTGTGTGCAAGTATGAGGAAAGGAATATGTGTGTGTGGGTATGTGTGTGTGTGTGTGAGGTGATGTTACCCTCCGGCGGCTTGTCCAGCGTCGGTCGGTGGCCGGAAGGCAGGACGGCAGGTCCGTGGTGTCGGAGGGGCAGCCTCTCGGCAGCGGGTGCAGCGGCCGTTGGTTTCCTCTCCAGCGGCAGCAATGCGGGGAGGGGGCTCCGGCCCCGACCCCAGGGCTCGGGACCCCGGCACGCTCGGTGCTGAGGCTCAGGCTGGACCTGGGGCAGGCAGGCAGGCAGGGTCCCAGCACCAGTGTCCGCAGCAGGGGGGTGTCCCACGCAGAAAGCGTCCGAACGGGCCTCAGGGAGGAGGGAAGGGGCCCACCTGCTGCCCTCGCCACCTTTTATACCCCCTGACCCACCGGTCCAGTCAGTGTCACTGTCCAGAGCCAATGAGCGTCCGTGAGCCCCACTTTAAGGCGGTGACTGCCAGGGGCACAGGATGGCTTGTCGTCCATCCTTTCTGTCCTGGACCACAGCTGTTGTTTTGGGTTCAGTTGTCCTTGAGAAGCGAGTCTGTTTTAGTTCGTTAGCTGGGGATAATCAGGAGAGGCCTTCGCTGGCTTAAAAGGCATTTTGTTTAGACTTATGTGGGGAAGAAAAGAACAGTTTCCCACATCTCACCCCGTGGCTTTTAAGGCAGCAAGGTGTAGAGTTAAGTTTTATGTGCGTAAATGTATATTATATCTGGATTCCTGCCCAAATCCTTCTCCTCCACATTTGATCCTCACCCTCCGTGGGTGTTGGCCGGAATACACATATGTATGGACAAGGGAACAATTCCCATATAGTATAAGTATATACAATCACATGTCTAACAATCTAACATATCTTCAAAAGCTCTATGATCACTAATTATTACTAGTTTTAACAAATAAGTTATACACACATTGAAAACACTTAGATTTACCAATCATCTAGTCTAAACCACATTCTTATCAACATGTCAAACTCTTGTTATTTTTGGCAGTCATCAGATTGTTCAATGGTTATTATTGAACCAGAAGAGAGCATTTATTTTATCATTCACCCTTGAATCCCAGCTGCAGTATCAGACTCGATCACTGGGAATCTTGAGTAAAGTCGTCTTGCTCGAGCACAGTTCATTCAGGAAGGACATAACGCTGGCTACACATGGGTACAAGACTAGGAATAGAATAATTGCAGTTATTATAACACAAACTCAATTTTCAATTCTATTGGGAAAAAAAAAGGAAAGAGAAGAGAAATAGATTATTTAGGGAATTCCCAAACTTAAATCATGTTCTTGTCAGTTCAGTGAGTTTTGTAATAATGTTCTGATTTCCATCCAAGATAACATATTGCAAACAGCAACTCAAAGGCAAGTACAGAAGGAGACAATATTACAGAGCACCTTGTTTAGGCCATGGGGTGATCAGTCCCACAGCGGTCACAAAGTAGCTCCTCTGGAGTCCAGTAGCAGGTTGATCAGGCCTGGTACTGTCACCAGGATGTCTCTGGCTCTTTAAGCTGTCATGCTTTGCAATATATTGATTAACATTATTAGACATAAATACACAGAGATACAAACACACATACAAAACTGAAACACCGATTTACTCAACATGAATTATCCACCTTGTACTGATTTTGTGTTGCTTGTCATTTAAATCAGATGCAACCCATGTATTTGAATTCACCGGTGTTTGTAAGGTGAGCTTGACCTTACCAATGTGTGGCAAATTTGCCAGGACAATTTGTCCAGGATGGAGAGGAGTTTTAGATTGCTTAAAAGACCTTTTATTTTTTCTGTGATCTTGAGTGGGTAACTCAGGGAAAAAGGCATTCAGGCGGGGGCACCCATTCACTCCCCACCTATTGTTTATAGTAGTGACTGCATACCTTAACCTTAACAGCTTCGGCACAGGTCAATCCTGACACCACCTCCACAATCACGATGACATCTTGTTTGTTTCCTGATCTTCGGAAGGGACCGATGTAGTCCACCTGCCATGTGGACCACAAGGGTTTTCCTTCCCTGATATGCAGAGTGTCAGTTGTTAGGGGATGTTCCCCAAGTCTAATTTTGCAAAGATCACATGAGGAGATGACTGTTTTGCACTGCTCACGGGTAACAGGCCATCCCCGGGCTTGTGCCTCTTTGTATAAATCAAGGATTCCTGAATGGCCCCTCTTACAGTGAAGCCATTCGAGCAATCCTTTCCATTCCTGATTTTCTCCTTCCGTGATAGCTAATCGGATTTCCTTCACATCAATCCTAGCTAGCTCATCAACATAGTTATTCCACTTACTGGCTTCGTCTTTTAGAGCAGCTTGGTGTGAAGGTACCCATCCTACATGAAAATTAGGATTCTTTTTGGCAATTTTCAGAATTTGTTGCCACTTCTCTTTATGCCAGACAGGCACTCCGTTAATTTCCCAATTGTTACTTTCCCAGAAAGTAATCCATTCCACACAGCCTTTAAAAACCGCAAAGGAGTCTGCGTAAATGTACACAGCGTCCTTGGAGGCTTTTTCTTTTAGGAAAACATTAAGAACAGCGTCCAATTCTCCCACTTGGGCACTGCCCTTATCTTGGTTTATGATTTGTTCGCCTGTGGCAGGTTTAACTGCAGCAGATTTGAACAACCAAGTTTTCCCTTCTCTTCGGGATGAAGCATCTGTGAACCAAGCATTAACCAGTTCACTTCTATATTCTGGGGCTTCTTTGATAGGACTGGGAACTTTCATTATCAGATCCTTTTCATTTGTAGATTCAATTTGTTCCTGGATTTTCAATTGTTTATCTGGGCCTTCTTCAAATTGGAACAGTCCAGAATAGTACTCAATTTGACTATACCGTTTTCTGATTGTACCCTTTTGGGATATTCCTTTTGGAGGGGCCTTTCCAGACAGTACTTGGTTAACTACCTTGAAGGGGCCTCGAAGAATTACTTTTTGTTTTTTAATGATCTTGCTGATTTCTTTTAGTGCTGTACACACTGTTAGCAATCCCTTTTCCAGAACAGAATATCGTTTTTCTGAATCTTTCAATGACTGAGAGTAAAAGCCAATTGGTCGAGTACTCCCAGTAGGTCCCTGTTGCCAAAAATGATATGATAGGGCACTGGTTGAAAACCCCCACTCTATTATTATTGGCTCCTCCGGGTGAAGGGGCCCCAGAGTTTGGTATGTCTGTGCCTCCAATAACAACAGTTCAAGGGCCTCATCATGAGATTGATCCCATTCCCAGTGACGATTTTTCTTTAATAGATCAAAAAGAGGACGTGCTATGATGGATAGGTCTGGGATATGCTTTCTCCAATACTGGAAGGTTCCTAGTATTCCTTATAGTTCTTTCTTATTGGTGGGTGCCTTTATCTCTCCTAAGTAAGATAAAGTATCGGAAGGAATATTCCAGGTCCCCCCTTTCCATCTTATTCCCAGAAATTTTGCCTCTTGGGATGGAGGTTGCTTTTTCTCTTCAGGGATTTCTATTTGCATATCGGTGAGATGCTTGATGATAGCATCATAAACTGCTTTTACCTCCCCCTCACTCTGGCCCCCTACCAGCACATCATCTATGTATTGATAGATTTTTTACCTTGGAATTATTTCTGATTTCTGGAATGTTTTCCAGTTCACACGCAAGTGCGTGATGAGCTAGTGTGGGTGAGTGTTTATATCCCTGGGGCAACCTTGTGAAAGTGTACTGCACCCCATCCCAAGTGAAGGCAAAATACTTCTGGTCCTCAGGATCAATAGGGATTTGGAAGAACATATCCTTTATGTCCAGGGAGGCCAGCACTGGGTGTGCTGCTTCCTGGATCTCTAACACCAGATCAGCAATGTTAGGTACAGCAGCTGTGAGTGCATCTGTATTGGCATTCAATTTCCTGTAGTCGACTGTCATTCTCCATTTACCATTGGGTTTTCTTACCGGCCAAATTGGGGAGTTAAATGGTGAATGACAGGGCACAATAATGCCCTTTTGTTTTAGATCAGAAATGACTTCTTTGATGCCTTCCTTAGCAGCAACAGGAATGGAATACTGCTTAATATTTGTGATCCTGCTTTGTGGCAGACGGGGAGCACGTTGTAGCAACCTCAGCTTTAGTGTGGGTGTGCCAAAATTCCAGTAGCGACCGTTCTCATCTCTCCACGCTCGGCCCAAGAGAACATCCATTCCTAACAAATTGTAAGGAATGTCACCCACAATCACTTCAGTCCGAATCGGTTCTTCCTCTCCTGGTAGATTTAAAGTGACTTTAGCTGTTTTTTGTAAAGCAGAGTCACCAAATGCTCCACTTACATATATTGGCTTTTTAGCTGGTTTAATACCACATTGTTCAGCTACATCAGCTTTTAGCGTGGAAATCTGTGCTCCTGTGTCCACCACAAATGTTACAGGATAGCGTCTTGGCCCAACAGCACAAGGAAGCTCCAAGTCCCCATTTTTGTTTTGAACTAATCGTAGTACATTCTGCCAGTCTTTTGGAGGGTTGGGAGCTTTAGGGCCTGATTGTTTGTCATTTTCCTGTTGATCATTTTCATTTCCTATGTCAAAATTTTGGTTTCCCTCTCCCCCCCCCTGTCTCTTTTTCTTTCTTTTTGATTTCTTTTTCTTGGCAGAAGGAGGGCTATTTAGTTTCCCGACTTGTTGGGTTTTTCCCTGGATCTGTCTCTTGAATTAGACCTTGAGCTGGGCCGTGTAGGCCAACTTTCTACCAGGTCTTTCAGAAGCTGATAAGAATAATCCTGAGACAAAAGCTTCGATGGGATACCTTTACGCCTGGCTTCCTCCTTAAGCTTAGCATAGGGCCCTTTGTCATCACCTCGAGATGAAGCACTTTTGTTTTCAGGGTACTGGCTTTTATGGGTGATGTTTGGCTTTCTGTTATTTTTAGATCTATCCACGACTGTCCAGTCACCCCGTGATTTCTCCCGCTGCTTGGGAGGATCCCGGGGTGACCTGGCAGCCACATCAGCATAGGAGGGTCGAGTCTTTTGTCTGGCTGCAGAAGGCTTGGGAACATCTTCAGAATCAGATGTATCCTCATATTCCTTGCCGTATTTTATCAATTCTTTGGCCAAATCAGACCATGTAAATCCTCGCAGATCTCCTTTTTCGATTCTAAGTTTGATTTTCACGGCTGCCTCTTTAAGTAACAGAGGTAGCCCCCTGATTAAGGCCTTCATTCTGTCTGGTTTCACTCGGAGATTCATAGGAGTTTCTTGATCTGGTACTAAATCATGGTCATAAATCATTTGAATTGCAGCAGCCTTTTGGACATTGTCCAAAATGTTAGAATAGCCCCCCCGCAGGGTCCTTGGCTCTCCTCTGCTAAGGGGAACAGTCGAGCCAACAAAGAAAGCTGCTCGCTGGGTTAGGGACCAGGGGTGTCCCCCATCTCCAGTCGTTAGAATAATTCCAGATCCCCAGTACCCTCTAGCTTCTTGTTCACTTAATCTGATCTCGTCTCCTCCTGTGAGGGACACTCTCATTACATATTCAGCTTCTGTCTCAGATGGGCGCCTGCTGTATTGTTTTCTAATTTGTGCCAATTCTAATGGTGTGTAAGCTACTTCCTTGACTACCTTATCTTTCTTCCTACCAGTATCTTCATCAAGAGCAAAAGTCGTTCTCATAACCGGGCGCAGTTGTTTATGCTCTATTCTCTCCTCCTCCTCATCTTCAGAACCGGTATAGTGAGAAGGTAAATTAGTTGGGACTTTGTCCCTATTTATGGGAAGTCGGTGGACATATTTCTCCAATTCACCAATCCTTCGAATGCTATGGTGAATATCCATCTCCAAATCACTAAACCTATTTGTCCACAATCGTGGAAACTTTATGGACATTTATCTCCAAATTGCTAATTCTTTGAGTGTTATGTGTCATGAAGTCCTTAACTGCCTCGTGTAATATCCTAAAATCTGCCCTTAGTCCCCCCTCCTGCTCCCTGGAGAGGGGGGGCTGCAGCTGTGCGGGGGCTTGCTGCTCTTGCGGCTGTGGCTTTGATTCCAAAATCGGGTGCTGCTTTTCTGTCCCGAAATGAAAACTCACACTTTTCCTATCTGATTGCTCAGAGTTTACGGGCTTACATTTCTTTAGTGTGTTAAAGTCATCCAAGACCTCAGTATCCTGACTACCAGAACCTGAGGAATCCTCACAATTAGCAAGTTCCCCACATTTATCACCTAAGTGAGACAGGGTGGCACCAGTTCTCTCCTTTCCCTGCTTTCTTAACCCTTCAATTTCTCGCTGCAACCCTTCAATTCTTTGCTGCAACTTTATATTCTCTCGCTGCAACCCTTCAATCTCTTGCTGCAACCATTCAATCTCTTGCTGCAACTCTTCGGGTTTTTGCTGCAACCCTTCAATTCTTTGCTGCAACTCTTTATTCTCTCGCTGTAACCCTTCAGTTCTTTGCTGTAATCCCTCCTTTGCTTGCTGCACCACCATGGCCAGGATAAAGAAATTTCGGACATTGATGAAATCAAGCCCATGTTTCTTAATCTCCTTTTTAAGCTCTTTAGACAGAGGAGTACCATCTTCCAAAGTCATGATGTAATTTGCGAGTCTACTGAGGTCTCCCCCCATGTAGGCATCGTAAATCACTTTGTACTGCTCCCTCTGTATAGCGTACCCGCGCCTCTTAAGGTGCTCCCAGAAGGGACGCACAAATGCCCATTTCTGCAATTCCTCCCCAAAACTAGAGGGGGATGAAAAAGGCGCCTCCTGAACTTCAGTGCTTTCCTCACTAATTTCATTTTCTACATTTTCTGCACCAGCACTTACATTTTCTGCATCACCTATATCCCCCTTGGTAGCCATTTTCTTTTATATAATTAATTAATTAATTAATTTTTTTTTTTTTTTTTTCCTAGTTAAGCAATTTCAGAGCGTGGGGGGCTTCTAACGACCCCCGTTATCCCACTTCTGACACCAGATGTCACAAGCCGGTACCGGGGGGCTACCGGCTGTCAGGATACTTTTGCGACTCCCCCTCTCAATGTGGAGGGGTTTGTGAATGAGCCCGAGGGTCACACGCGGCGCTGCCTCTCACGGAGCAACGGCCACCATGGGACCGTATTTCCGGGTGGTAGCTAGAGAGCACCCCCACCCCACCACGCTCAGAAATTGCCTCTAAAGCCAAGATTTACTCCACAAACTAATAGGTTTATTAAGGGTTAACACAAACCGAGTTATGATGTTCGGGGACAATACAGGTGTGAATGGCTACCAGGGATATCGATATGTATGTGGTGAGAAAGTGTCCTTTAGGGAGGCAATGCAAAGGTGCTTTTAAGGGAGAGGATTAAGGATCAAAGGGAGGAGGGAAGGAAACCCGACGCCGGTCCTCCTTAAGAGGTCGCGCTGTGTGTGCAAGTATGAGGAAAGGAATATGTGTGTGTGGGTATGTGTGTGTGTGTGTGAGGTGATGTTACCCTCCGGCGGCTTGTCCAGCGTCGGTCGGTGGCCGGAAGGCAGGACGGCAGGTCCGTGGTGTCGGAGGGGCAGCCTCTCGGCAGCGGGTGCAGCGGCCGTTGGTTTCCTCTCCAGCGGCAGCAACGCGGGGAGGGGGCTCCGGCCCCGACCCCAGGGCTCGGGACCCCAGCACGCTCAGTGCTGAGGCTCAGGCTGGACCTGGGGCAGGCAGGCAGGCAGGGTCCCAGCACCAGTGTCCGCAGCAGGGGGGTGTCCCACGCAGAAAGCGTCCGAACGGGCCTCAGGGAGGAGGGAAGGGGCCCACCTGCTGCCCTCGCCACCTTTTATACCCCCTGACCCACCGGTCCAGTCAGTGTCACTGTCCAGAGCCAATGAGCGTCCGTGAGCCCCACTTTAAGGCGGTGACTGCCAGGGGCACAGGATGGCTTGTCGTCCATCCTTTCTGTCCTGGACCACAGCTGTTGTTTTGGGTTCAGTTGTCCTTGAGAAGCGAGTCTGTTTTAGTTCGTTAGCTGGGGATAATCAGGAGAGGCCTTCGCTGGCTTAAAAGGCATTTTGTTTAGACTTATGTGGGGAAGAAAAGAACAGTTTCCCACACAGATGTATTCAGATATGGGCAAAAACCTCTCACCTCCCCCCACCCCCAGCAACTCCCACAGCACTCCCCTGAACTTGGAAGAGTCCCGAGGAATCCCGGAGCTGCTGCTGGAGAAAAGCAGAGAGTTATGAGGGTCAGCAGAGCTCGAGCCTAAGGGTCGACGGTGATGGATGAACAGAGTCCTCCCCGGACGCCGGCCATGGACGGAAGAGAAGGCGAGAAGAAGAAGGAAGCTGTCTTCTATGATCTCCGACCTTCCTTTGAGCTTCCGTAGATATATGGAATGGAATATCTTTGGCCAATTTTGCTGTCTGTCTAATTCAGCCTCCCACGGGGGGGGGTCAGAGATCTCCCCATAGTGTCTGAGCTGGCGGAGTGTAGGTGTAACCTTGAAACCTCAGTAGTTAGAAAAACATTCCACTGTCTTATCAGCCTAGCAGAACACACAGTTGCTAGTTAAAAGAAAGCTTACTGAAGGAAAAAAAAATCATTGAAAAGAAAAATTGGCTTAATCCTGGCTCAAACCAGGACATTCCACCCCTTATTCCATACCATATATTACATACAGGCTCTATACTTTACCAGCTGTCAAATTAAGGATTCTCTCCCAAAGTCAGATTACCTTGAGGTACATATTGTACTTCACCATCCTCCATCATCACACACCGGGTATGTCCAGGTCCCTGAGCAAAAGCAATACCCCTGCCAGGTTTACCTTTGCCTGAAGCAGGATAGACCCAAACACTTTTACCCAGCAGGTTTCTTTCACATTCCACAGGGACTTTATCCCCATCTGCAGTATGCACAAGGTCTGACTGGGCAGGACCAGCCCAATTGATGGATCCCCTGGTATTAACTAACCAGGTGGCCTTTGCCAAATTTTTATCCCAGGTTTTGAAAGTTCCACCACCCATTGCCTTTAGGGTAGCCTTCAACAGACCATTGTACCTTTCAACTTTCCCTGAAGCCTGTGCATAGTATGGGATATGCTAGATCCATCCAATACCATGCTCTTTAGCCCAATCAGTGACAAGACTGTTTTTGAAATGAGTCCCATTGTCTGACTCAATTCTCTCTGGAGTACCATGTCTCCACAAAATTTGCTTCTCAAGACCCAGAATAGTATTCCTGGCTGTGGCATGAGGCACAGGATATGTCTCCAACCATCCTGTACTTGTTTCCACCATTGTAAGCACATAGCGCTTACCCTGGGGGCTCTGAGGAAGTGTGATGTAGTCAATTTGACAGGCCTCTCCAAATCTGTACTTTGACCACCTCCCCTCATACCACAAAGGTTTCAACCGTTTTGCCTGCTTAATTGCAGCACATGTCTCACAGTCATGGATCACCTGTGCAATAGTGTCCATGGTTAAGTCCACCCCTCGGTCACGAGCCCATTTGTATGTTGCATCTCTGCCCTGATGACCTGAAGCATCATGGGCCCACCGAGCCAGAAAAAGCTCACCCTTGTGTTCCCAGTCTAAGTCTACTTGGAACACTTGAGCAGCCTCATCTGCCCGTTGGTTGTGTCGATGTTCCTCAGTGGCTCGACTCAGAGGCACGTGTGCATCCGCATGATGCACTTTTACCTCCAGTTTCTCTATCCGAGCTGCAATGTCTTTCCACAGGTCAACAACCCAAATAGGTTTACCCTTTCGCTGCCAGTTATTCTGCTGCCACTGTTTTAGCCAACCCCACAAGGCATTTGCTGCCATCCACGAGTCAGTGTAGAGGTAGAGTCTCGGCCACCCCTCTCGCTCAGCAATGTCCAAAGCCAGCTGGATGGCTTTTACCTCTGCAAACTGACTTGATTCACCTTCTCCTTCAGCTGCTTGTGCAACCAGTCGTGTAGGACTCCACACGGCAGCTTTCCACTTCCGGTGGTTCCCTACAAGACGACAGGAGCCATCGGTGAAAAGAGCAAATTGTTTCTCAGTCTCTGGTAGATGATCATAAGGTGGAGCTTCTTGAGCTCGTCTCACCACTTCTTGTGGTGGCATTCCAAAGTGGGTGCCTTCTGGCCAGTTTGTAATTGCTTCCACAATACCTGGACGATTAGGTTTCCCTATTCGGGCTCTTTGGGTGATCAAAGCAGTCCATTTACTCCAAGTCACATCGGTGGCATGATGGACAGGAGAAAGGTTATTCTGGAACATGAATCTCAGCACCGGTAGCCTGGGCGCCAGAAAGAGCTGTGCTTCAGTGCCAATCACTTCTGAAGCGGCTCTAACTCCTTCATATGCTGCAAGTATCTCCTTCTCAGTTGTTGTGTAGTTGGCCTCGGAACCTCTGTAGCTCCGGCTCCAGAATCCCAGGGGTCGACCTCGAGTTTCCCCTGGTGCTTTCTGCCAGAGGCTCCAGTTGGGACCATTGTGTCCGGCTGCAGTGTAGAGCACGTTCTTGATGTCTGGCCCTGTTCGAACCGGTCCAAGGGCCATTGCCTGCACAATCTCCTTTTTAATCTGCTCAAAAGCTTTCTGTTGGTCAGGACCCCATTTGAAATCATTCTTCTTTCTGGTCACCTCATAGAGAGGTTTCACAATTTCACTGTAACATGGAATATGCATTCTCCAGAAACCAACAGTCCCTAAAAAGGTTTGAGTGTCCTTTTTAGTTGATGGTGGGGCCATAGCTGTTACTTTGTTAATCACATCCATTGGGATCTGGCGACGACCATCTTGCCACTTGATTCCCAGGAACTGGATCTCTCGCGAAGGTCCCTTGACCTTGCTTCTTTTTACAGCAAAACCAGCATCCAGAAGAATTTTGTATGATCTTTTTACCTTTCTCAAAAACTTCTTCTGATGTGTCACCCCACACAATGATGTCATCAATGTACTGCAGGTGTTCTGGAGCTCCACCCTTCTCCAGTGCAGCATGGATCAGTCCATGGCAAATGGTTGAGCTGTGTTTCCACCCCTGGGGCAGTCGATTCCAGGTGTACTGGACTCCCCTCCAGGTGAAAGCAAACTGTGGCCTGCACTCTGGTGCTATGGGAATAGAGAAGAATGCATGAGCAATGTCAATAGTGGCATACCACCTAGCTGCTTTTGACTCCAACTCATACTGAAGCTCTAGCATGTCCGGTACAGCAGCACTAAGTGGTGGTGTCACCTCATTCAGGCCACGATAGTCCACTGTCAGCCTCCACTCGCCATCAGGCTTTCGCACTGGCCAGATAGGACTGTTGAAGGGTGAATGAGTCCTGCTAATCACACCATGGCTTTCCAATTGCCGAATCAGCTTATGAATGGGGATCACAGAGTCTCTGTTGGTGCGATACTGTCGTCTATGCACTGTTGAAGTGGCAATTGGCACCTGTTGGTCTTCAACCTTCAGCAACCCTACTACAGAAGGGTCATCTGAAAGGCCAGACAAAGTACGCAGCTGTTCAGTGTCCTCAGTCTCTACAGCCGCTATACCAAAGGCCCCCCGGTACCCTTTCGGGTCACGGAAGTATCCTTTCCTGACATAGTCTATGCCAAGGATGCACGGAGCACCTGGGCCAGTCACTATAGGGTGCATTTGCCACTCCTTACCAGTGAGGCTCACACCGGCCTCCACAACAGTCCGTTGTTGAGAACCTCCTGTCACTCCAGAGATAGTGACAGAGTCTGTCCCTTTATGATTCGATGGCATTAGAGTGCACTGTGCACCGGTGTCCACCAAAGCTTTATATCTTTGTGGTTCTAATGTGCCAGGCCACCGAATCCACACAGTCCAATAAACTCGGTTGTCCCTCTCCTCCTCCTGGCTGGAGGCAGGGCATCCCTAGGGTTGAGCACTAGAGCTCGATGAACCATCCTGGTTGTTGACTGGTGCAACCTTCTTCTTGGAAGAACCATCTCCTGGCTTTGTTCTGTTTAGTAGCTCTTGCACACGTAACTGGAGAACATCAGTGGGTTTCTTGTCCCAGACTCTCATGTCCTCTTTGAAATAATTTTTCAAGAGAGACCACAGGTGGCGTCTCAGTGGGTCCCGTCCCTCTCGCTGCTGTCTCGTAGCAGGAGGTCTCTTCTTAATGGCTGCAACACGTGACCAGTTGTCTCTAGGAAGAATCTGGAGTTTACTTCCCCATCCATTTGGCATCTTATTCTTCCTGTCAGTCATTTTTTCAATGGCTGAGGTGTGGAAGTAAAGGGAATCAGAGAGGATGTCTCCATACTGTCGTGCTTTAAAAGTTACCTCACGTACAGTTGGTCTTTCGTAACCTTCAAAACATCCCATGAAGGAGAATATATGGGCATGCGCTGCTGGTACAGCCTGAACAAACTTCCGGAACATTTGCGTGTCACACTCAACATCATCAGGATCTGTGATTCCATCTTTATTATAGATCACTTCTCGCACAGCAATCTCTCTCAAGTAGGTGATGGCTTTCTCGAGAGTGGGTGTTCTGCTTCGGCGCCATCCGATGTCACCCTTGTGGGGGTATCTCTCTCTCACAGCTGAAAGAAGTCGGTCCCACAGGGTAGTAGTTCCTGCCTTACTACTAAGTGCTCTGTCAATACCAGCATCTCTGGCCAGGGATCCCAACTGCTTGGCTTCTCTCTCATCCACATTGTAGGTCTCAGCACCACTATCAAAGCATCGGAGCAGCCAAGGAAGGATTCCCTCACCATCAATGCGGGTGAAATCCTTTCTCATGAGGCGCAGTTCTTTCATAGAGAAAGGCTGGGCGAGGTCACCTTCGTCATCTGATTGAGGAGGACCTGCTGTTCTTTTATCTGCTTGAGAGGTACCTGTTCCATCATCTGATTTAGAATCCTTCCCTTCCTCACTGTAAGCCTCTGTTTTTGTCTTTGCCTTGCTCCTAGTCACAGGGTCAACTAGCTTGATATGCAAGGGATTGGACTTTATCTTTGTAGAAGCAGTTGTTTTTGTAGCAGCAGTGGCAGCAGCATTGCCTGTGGGGGAGTGGCAGTGAGTAGAACAGCATGTTGCCCTACGAATCCACATTATATTATAAACATTCAGCAAAAACATCCCCACTGCAACCATGCTATTCACATCAAGAGCTGGGAGATTCAGCTTGAGAGAATATGGAGAGGTAAAATTGAACCAGCTATTGCTGTTACCAACATGGACCGTTCCATTCACTTTAGGAGTTGTACCACTAGGACTTGCAGTGTAACTGTACACATACAGTGTCCCCATAGAGAACATTATCATCATCCCTAGGATCACTAGGCTGGTAATGATACGGTTGATTATGGCTACAGTTCTGTCAATAAACCACAAAAGAATCACAAGAGCAGCTACAAAGAGCAGAATGCCCTGGGCTACATACCACATGTACAATTGCAGGTTTGGAAAAAGATCCAGTAGATTCATTGCAGTAAGTGTCTGTTCAGTTTTCAATCCGTCAGGACACTCAGCAGAATTATTGCTCAGTGCTATCTGAGGGATTCCTCCCATCAGAGATGGAATTTTGGACACTCCCAATTGATGAAAATGTGTAATCTGGGCTTAAAATCGAGCCTCACGTTGGGCGCCAATTAATTGTTGTCACCATTTGACTCAGGTCCGACAACAATGCTCTCGATCCCCTCCCCCCCCCCCCCAGGTAGGGAAGGAGAGAGAGAAAAAGAGAGAGACTTGGCTGGATTGAAAACTAAACTACACAGCTTTAATTAAAACACTAATGAATCATACCAGAAAATATATACAATTATATACAGATATATTCAGATATGGGCAAAAACCTCTCGCCTCCCCCCACCCCTGCAACTCCCACAGCACTCCCCTGAACTTGGAAGAGTCCCGAGAAATCCCGGAACTGCTGCTGGAGAAAAGCAGAGAGTTATGAGGGTCAGGAGAGCTCGAGCCTAAGGGTCGACGGTGATGGATGAACAGAGTCCTCCCCAGACGCCGGCCATGGACGGAAGAGAAGGCGAGAAGAAGAAGGAAGCTGTCTTCTATGATCTCTGACCTTCCTTTGAGCTTACGTAGATATATGGAATGGAATATCTTTGGCCAATTTTGCTGTCTGTCTAATTCAGCCTCCCATGGGGGGGGGGGTCAGAGATCTCCCCATAGTGTCTGAGCCGGCGGAGTGAAGGTGTAACCTTGAAACCTCAGTAGTTAGAAAAACCTTCCACTGTCTTATCAGCATAGCAGAACACACAGTTGCTAGTTAAAAGAAAGCTTACTGAAGGAAAAAAAAAAACTGAAAAGAAAAATTGGCTTAATCCTGGCTCAAACCAGGACAGTTTAAGGATCTAGTGTCTATGGTTTAGTATGTAGGATTAATGGACTATCGTCTGGACTTACTGTTTAGGGTTAAAGGATTATAGATAAGCGTCTAGGGTTTATTATGTACGATTAAGGGTCCAGCATCTACAATTAAGGCTTTATAGTTTAGCATCTAGTCTTAAGGTCTAGGGTTTAGAGCTTTGCGTCTACGATTAAAGGTCTATGGTATAGAGTGTAGCGTCTGGGATTAAGCATATACGGTCTACGTTTAAGGATCTAGGGTCTACAGTTTAGTATCTAGGATTAATGGACTAACGTCCGGACTTAGCGTCTAGGCTTAAAGGATTATAGATAAGCGTCTGGGGTCTAGGGTTTAGTATCTAGGATTAAGGCTCCAGCGTCTAGCGTTATGGCTTTATAGATTAGGATCTAGTCTTAAGGTCTAGGGTTTAGAGCTTTGCATCTAGGATTAACGGTCTATGGTATAGAGTGTAGCGTCTGGGGTCAAGCATATATGGTCTACGTTTAAGGATCTAGGGTCTACGGTGTCGGATCTAGGATTAATGAACTAACGTTTGGACTTAGCCTCTAAGTTTAAAGGATTATAGATAAGCGTCTAGGGTCTAGTATCTGGGATCAAGGGTCCAGGGTCTAGGGTTAAGGCTTTATAGTTTATCATCTAGTCTTAAGGTCTAGGGTTTAGAGCTTTGCATCTAGGATTAACGGTCTATGGTATAGAATGTAGCGTGTGGGGTTAAGCATATACGGTCTACATTTAAGGATCTAGGGTCTACGGTGTAGGATCTAGGATTAATGGACTACGGTCTAAAGTTAGAGTCTAGGGTTAAAGGAGTATAGATAAGCGTCTAGGGTCTAGTATCTAGGATTAAGGGTCCAGGGTCTAGGGTTAAGGCTTTATAGTTTATCATCTAGTCTTAAGGTATAGAGTTTAGAGCTTTGCGTCTAGGATTAACCGTCTATGGTATAGAGTGTAGCATCTGGGGTTAATCATCTACAGTCTACGTATAAGGATCTAGGGTCTATGGTTTCGTATCTAGGATTAATGGACTACCGTCTGGAATTAGCGTCTAGGGTTAAAGGATTATAGATAAGCGTCTAGGGTTTAGTATCTAGGATTAAGGCTCCAGCGTCTAGGGTTAATGCTTTATAGTTTAACATCTAGTCTTAAGGTCTAGGGTTTAGAGCTTTCCGTCTAGGATTAACGGTCTATGGTTTAGAGTGAATCTTCTGGGGTTAAGCATATACGGTCTACGTTTAAGAATCCAGGGTCTACGGTGTAGGATCTAGGATTTATGGACTACCTTCTGGACCTAGCGTCTAGGGTTAAAGGATTATACATAAGGATCTAGGGTCTAGGGTTTAGTATCTAGGATTAAGGCTCCAGCGTATAGGGTTAAGGCTTATAGTTTAGCATCTAGTCTTAAGGTCAAGGGTTTAGAGCTTTGCATCAAGGATTAACGGTCTCTGGCATAGAGTGTAGCGTGTGGGGTTAAGCATATACAGTCTACATTTAAGGATCTAGGGTATACGGTGTAGGATCTAGGATTAACAGACTACCGTCTGGACCTTGCTTCTAGGGTTAAATGATTATAGATAAGCGTCTAGGGTCTAGGGTTTAGTATCTAGGATTAAAGCTCCAGCATCTACGGTTAAGGCTTTATAGTTTAGAACCTAGAATTAGGGTCTAAGGTTTAGAGCTTTGCGTCTAGGATTAACCGTCTATGGTATAGAGTGAAGGGTCAGGGGTTAATCACATATGGTGTACGTTTAAGGATCTAGGGTCTATGGTTTCGTATCTAGGATTAATGGACTACTGTCTAGACTTAGCATCTAGGGTTAAAGGATTATAGATAAGCGTCTAGGGTTTAGTATCTATGATTAAGGCTTCAGCGTCTAGGGTTCAGGCTTTATAGTTTAGCATCTAGTCTTAAGGTCTAGGGTTTAGAGCTTTGCGTCTAGGATTAACGGTCTATGGTATAGAGTGTAGCGTCTGGGGTTAAGCATATACGGTCTATGTTTAAGGATCTAGGGTCTACGGTTTAGTATCTAGGATTAATGGACTATCGTCTGGACTTAGCCTCTAGGATAAAGGATTATAGATAAGCGTCTAGGGTTTAGTATCTAGGATTAAGGCTCCACCGTCTAGGGTTAAGGCTTAGAGTTTAACATCTAGTCTTTAGGGTTTAGAGATTTGCGACTAGGATTAAAGGTCTATGGTATAGAGTGTAGCGTCTGGGGTTAAGCATATACGGTCTACGTTTAACGATCTAGGGTCTACAGTTTAGTATCTAGAATTAATGGACTACTGTCTGGACTTAGCGTCTAGGGTTAAAGGATTATAGAAAATCGTCTAGGGTTTAGTATCTAGGATTAAGGCTCCACCGTCTACTGTTAAGGCTTATAGTTTAGCTTCTAGTCTTTAGGGTTTAGAGCTTTGCATCTAGGATTATCGGTCCATGGCACAGAGTGTAGCGTCTGGGGTTAAGCATATACGGTCTACGTTTAACGATCTAGGGTCTACAGTTTAGTATCTAGAATTAATGGACTACTGTCTGGACTTAGCTTCTAAAGTTAAAGGATTATAGATAAGCATCTAGGGTTTAGTATCTAGGATTAAGGCTCCAGCATTTAGGGTTAAGGCTTATAGTTTAGCATCTAGTCTGAAGGGTTTAGAGATTTGCGTCTAGGATTAACGGTCTACGGTATGGAGTGTAGCATCTGGCGTTAATCATATACGGTCTACGTTTAACGATCTAGGGTATACGGTTTAGTATCTAGGATTAATGGACTATCATCTGGACTTAGCGTCTAGGCTTAAAGGATTATAGATAAGCGTCTAGGGTCTAGGGTTTAGTATCTAGAATTAAGGCTCCAGCATCTAGGGTTAAGGCTTTATACTTTAGCATCTAGTCTTAAGGTCTAGGGTTTAGAGCTTTGCGTCTAGGATTAACCGTCTGTGGTATGGAGTGTAGCGTCCGGGGTTAATCATATATGGTCTACGTTTAAGGATCTAGGGTCTATAGTGTAGGATCTAGAATTAATGGACTACTGTCTGGATTTAGCGTCTAGGGTTAAAGGATTATAGATAAGCGTCTAGGGTCTAGGGTTTAGTATCTAGGATTAAGGGTCCAGCGTCAAGGGTTAAGGCTTATAGTTTAGCATCTAGTCTTAAGGTCTAGGGTTTAGAGCTTTGCATCTAGGATTATTGGTCTATGGTATAGAGTGTAGCATCTGGGGTTAATCATCTACGGTGTACGTTTAAGGATCTAGGGTCTACGGTGTAGGATCTAGGATTAATGGACTATCGTCTGGACTTAGCGTCTAGGGTTAAAGGATTATAGATAAGCGTCTAGGGTCTAGGGTTTAGTATCTAGAATTAAGGCTCCAGCATCTAGGGTTAAGGCTTTATACTTTAGCATCTAGTCTTTAGGGTTTAGAGATTTGCGTCTGGAATTTACCATCTATGGTATAGAGTGTAGCGTCCGGGGTTAATCATTTATGGTCTACGTTTAAGGATCTAGGGTCTAGAGT